>NC_073262.2:18533560-18836590 GCF_029289425.2 Pan paniscus | reverse complement strand
AAATCCCATCTGGATAAACTCTTAAACACAACATAGTTGAGAGCTTCCTGCTTTGTGATACTCCATTCCTTTGTACTTACCTACTTTGAAGTGTTTGTCACACCGCCTTAAATTTGTCTGCCTACTTGACCATCTCTCCCATCAGACTGTCTGCTCTTTGAATATAGAGACTATCTATCTATTTGTGCTTATGTCTCACTTGCTACCATGTGTGGCACATAGTAGATGCTCATTACATGACCATGGAGTGAGTGGATGTACTAAATTCTGTGAAGACAACGCAAAAGAGGCATGGCTTTTACTAACAAAAACCTCAAATCTAAGGTCTTTAATGATTATGTCCTCACTGTATTAACAGGGAGCAGATGTCTCAACTGAGTAAGACTCAGAGCAAAGTTGCTATGGGGAATTTGGAGAGGAAAGTTATGGATCTTGAAATGCATTATGTAATTGGGATAATGCAAAGCAAAATAGCATACACAGAAAATGAACTTTTCCATCCTCACAGTAATGCCTGCTTCTGTCTTTGGGCAAAAAATTTAAAAATGCAAAATAGGCAGAAGTGATGGCAGTGTGTAAGAGGGAAAAAACAAGACAGAAAATAGTGTAAATGCACATATTTGAATAATATGCAGAACCTGTGAGAGGCTTGCAGTGAATAAAATTTCTATTACTCAACAATTCTCTTATTTGGCATGAAAAACACAATCTCTCTATGTTATGCAGCCAATATGGTGGCACTCAAGTGGGGATACACAGATTGTCAACACTGCTGGTTATTCATGTCTGCAAACCAGCTCAAGATAGAACATGTGCAGAATAGGGAGAGAGAGAGTTTGGGGACCGTAGAAAACTATTCTTCCTCACTCACTGAACAAAACTGCCATGCAAAAACACATGAGTCACGTTAAGTCAACTTAGGATAGCAACTCAGAACAGATTTACACAAGTTAAACAAGGGCCTTTGGAGGGAGAATATTTCAAAGCAATCTGCTTAGTGAATTTTATAGCCTGGGGGCCTGACATCTGCAGACAGCCAAGTGCCTGTAGGAAACTAATGAGGAGAACATACAAATTAATAGCACACCATCTAAATGTATAGCATTTCTGAAGAGAGGCAAAAATATAACCAGAAAGAAAATAATAGAGAAAGTAGATAAAAAATTATTCTAGCTTTCCTGGCAATATCATTCTTTGCATGTATTGTACAGGAGTATACATATTTCCTTTATAGATGTTGAAACTTTTTTTCTTCTTTAATAAAGATGATATACCTACCTACTACAAATTAGGTATCTTCCTTGAGTCGTTGGTTTCTCATCTGCAAAATGAACAAAACGACCTCTATGTTTCAGAACTGTTATAAAGATTAGGAGAACAATTTGCAGCATTTTAAACAAGGTAAATGAAACTTGCTAGGAATTCGTTAAATAGTATCTGCTAAAATAAACATCATAGGCATTGATTATTCTTTTGTTAAGGCTTCACCAAGAATGGCAAGTCCCTAGCATAAAGCACCCATTTTTTTTCTTGCCAAACTAGAAACCGCAGAATGTAATCTCCTACGCTTGCTTAAACTGTCCATTCTCTTTGTTAAACTCCAACCTGAAGAATGCTATTTTCTGGGCTTGCTTATTCTTATGCCACACACTTTTGAACTGATCATGGAACATTTGCCTTACCCCGTGCTATGAATTGAATCTTTCCCTTCCAAAATCCAGGCGTTGAAATTTAATGGCCAATGTGACGGTAGTGTAAGAAGTGGGGAATTTTAAGAGAACATAAGGTCATGAGGGCTCCTCCCTTCATCAGTGGCATCAGGCTCTTATGAAAGAGGCCTCAGGCAATGTTTCGCTTGCTTGCTCTTCCAACTGCCATGTGAGGGCACAGCATTTCTGCCCTCTGGAGGATACAGCCACAAGTTGCCAGACAGCAACCCTCACGGGACAACCAAACCGACTGGCCCTTTAATCGCAGACTTTCCAGCCTCCAGAACAGAGAGAGAAGAATTTCTGTTCTATATAAATTACCCAGTTGCAGGTGTAACAGCACAAAAGGAGTAAGACACCCTACAATCATACTCTTATTCCCTTGCTCCCTTTTCTCTCCAGGCCAACATATAGAGTCCTTCTTTTTGCTTTGCCACGTTGGCGGTGTTTAATCAGGGAACCTAGATATTCTCATTACTTCTACGTCCTTTTATAATAAGTAGCCACTAGAAAACAGCCATGTAAAGCAAGTTATTCACAAGCAAGAGTCATTTTAGTGTTTTTGTTGTTGTATTGGTAATGACTTTTACTTGGTTGAAGATAATTCTGAGGCTACCAGCCTTCTCATCTATTTCCAAAAGCAAAATATGGTGCAAGATGGCTAACCTTCCTCTCATGGCCATTCCTCCTTCACTTCTTCACTTTGGCAATGTTCATATTAAAAGTGTCACATCGCTAGCTAGGAATCAGCAGCTAGAAGCCACAGTTTCTAAAATGCCATTTTGCATGCTTGGAAGATACAGTCTTTCTTTTCCTGCTGGAGTTCTACCAATTTGTGAAGGACAGACAACACTAACATTTTCTTTGAAAATTTTTTTGCCATATAACCAATTGGCCAATTTTTAAAAAAAATTTCTACAGCTCCTGCATAATACCTAACCTGTATGACAAAGTATCTTCCTGCATGTGTGTAATTTTGCCCTTACTTTTATTTACTTCTCTAGGGCAGGAGTGTCCTTGAGGTCTCAGTGACTAGCCTAAGTCACTGCTTTCTGATGATGATTATGGTTGTGTTGTTGGATTATTTTATAAAATGTAATCTTTTTCTTAGGAATCTCAGGAATCTGTCTTGTATTACTTTAAATATATGATTAGGCTTTGTGATCCTTTCATTTATTATTTATATTTATTTGAAGCAAATTGATGCTAATAACAAATTGAGAACATAAAAATTTTAAATACAATAAAATAATGCATAACAGCCAAAGATGACCATTCTTAAAATGTGCATGGGTAGATAAAATATAAACAATATGACATATATAGTATATATATACACACACACATATATATCCATATATCATTATCATTTTTAATGAAATGTTCATTTTTACAATATTTGTAACTAGTATTGTAATTGTTATTTTAAAATACCTGTAATAATATTAGTACTTCCTTAATAACTTATTAGTTCTTCAGAAACGTACTTTTTAGTGATTGCCTATTTTGGTATATAAACAAATTATATGTAACTGAATTCTTCCCCCAGTCAATATGTGTGGAAACCACATTCTCTCTTGTCGCTAGGTCAGGAAACTTCTTTTCTCCCTCAATGGAGGAGGAGCATTGGTCTGAACACTTGGTCTCTGACTCCCATTGGTTAATTGTCGGGCTTTGTGTTCATTAGGTGAGGTTGTGGTGTTAAAAAGTCAACACTCTCAGAAGAAATCACTTCTTTTTATATTTTGCCCTCGTGGGGCCCAGGAAACACTCTCTTCCTTTGAGCTTTCTTGCTGTCAACACTAGGTTATAGAAACCTTCCATAAGGGTAAGAACGTTGGCCATGTCTGCAGCTCTCTTGCCTACAACTCTGGGTCAGCTCAGGGTCTGCTCCCACAGGCTTTTCTCAGGGTCAGAATTTATTGAGGCTAAATTAGGGAGTGGCAACTAGGGAGTAGTAAAAATATTGATAAAGTTAATATTTTGATATCTGTTGACAAGTGGTCATCTGTGTGTTCTGCTAGTCAGAAACCAAAGGGACTAGGAACCTTACCTTTCGACATATTGGTATTAGTGAATATTGGAAGACAAGTTTAGAATCGAATGTCATAGTTCAAATTATTCTATGATGATATTATTCATAAACAACAAAATGAACAGGGTTAGGTACATAGTTCGATTATACACCTGAATACCATCACAATCACCTTAGAAGTTTCCTTCATGACCCTTTCCAGTGAATGCCTTGCACTCCAGAGAAAAGAAACTTTCATTTTTTTGAAATTTATATAAATAAAATAAAATAATGTGTACTGCTTCATGTTCAGTCAAAGTATTACTGAGATGCATCCATGTTTTGGTATGTATAAGTAGTTTATTCCTTTATTCCATTAAATAAATACATGTAAATCTATCCATTCTTTTGTTTAGAATTTATGTATATTTCAAGGACATTTTGGTGCATGTATTTTTATTGACATATTTTTTCATTTCTCTTAGATAAGCACTTAGAACTGGAATTGGTAAATCATAGGGTAATCATAGTTTTAACTTCGTAAGACATCATAAAATAATTTGCCAAAATTGCTGTACTGTTCACATTGCTATAGGTGATGTACGAGAGTCCTAGTTGTTCCATATCCTCACTAATATTTGGCATTGTCAGTAGTTTTTTTGTTTTTTATACTTTAAGTTCTAGGGTACATGTGCACAACATGCAGGTTTGTTACATATGTATACATGTGCCATGTTGGTGTGCTGCACCCATTAACTTGTCATTTACATTATGTATATCTCCTAATGCTATCCCTCCCCCTTCCCCCACCCCAAGACAGGCCCCAGTGTGTGATGTTCCCCTTCCTGTGTCCAAGTGCTCTCATTTTTCAATTCCCACCTATGAGTGAGAACACATAGTGTTTGGTTTTTTGTCCTTGCGATAATTTGCTGAGAATGATGGTTTCCAGTTTCATCCATGTCCCTACTAAGAACATGAACTCATCATTTTTTATGGCTGCATAGTATTCCATGGTGTATATGTGTCACATTTTTTTAATCCAGTCTATCATTGTTGGACATTTGGGTTGTTTCCAAGTCTTTGCTATTGTGAATAGTGCCGCAATAAACATAGGTGTGCATGTGTCTTTATAGCAGCATGATTTATAATCTTCTGGGTATATACCCAGTAATGGGATGGCTGAGTCAAATGGTATTTCTAGTTCTAGATCCCTGAGGAATCGCCACACTGACTTCCACAATGATTGAACTAGTTTACAGTCCCACCAACAGTGTAAAAGTGTTCCTATTTCTCCACATCCTCTCCAGCACCTGTTGTTTCCTGACTTTTTAATGATCGCCATTCTAACTGGCATGAGATGCTATCTCACTGTGGTTTTGATTTGCATTTCTCTGATGGCCAGTGATGATGAGCATTTTTTCATGTGTCTTTTGGCTGCATAAATGTCTTCTCTTGAGAAGTGTCTGTTCATATCCTTGCCCACTTTTTGATGGGGTTGTTTGTTTTTTTCTTGTAACTTTGTTTGAGTTCTTTGTAGATTCTGGATATTAGCCCTTTGTCAGATGGGTAGATTGCAAAAATTTTCTCCCATTCTGTAGGTTGCCTGTTCTCTCTGATGGTAGTTTCTTTTGCTGTGCAGAAGCTCTTTAATTTAATTAGATCTGATTTGTCAATTTTGGCTTTTGTTGCCATTGCTTTTGGTGTTTTAGACATGAAGGCCTTGCCCATGCCTATAACCTGAATGGTATTCCCTAGGTTTTCTTGTAGGGTTTTTATGGTTTTAGATCTAACATTTAAGTCCTTAATCCATCTTGAATTAATTTTTGTATAAGGTGTAAGGAAGGGATCCAGTTTCGGCTTTCTAGATATGGCTAGCCAGTTTCCCCAGCACCATTTATTAAATAGGGAATCCTTTCCCCATTTCTTCTTTTTGTCAGGTTTGTCAAAGATCAGATAGTTGTAGATATGTAGCATTATTTCTGAGAGCTCTGTCCTGTTCCATTGGTCTATATGTCTGTTTTGGTACCAGTACCATGCTGTTTTGGTTACTGTAGCCTTGTAGTATAGTTTGAAGTCAGGTAGCGTGATGCCTCCAGCTTTGTTCTTTTGGCTTAGGATTGACTTGGCAATGCCGGTTCTTTTTTGTCAGTAGTTTTTGTTTCAGCCCTTTAATGTATCTGTGAAGTGGTATTTTATTGATTTCATTGTGGTTTAATATGCAAACTCCAAAGATTAATAATGTATAGAGGAAAGAATTGAAGGAAAATTATACTACAAACAGAAGACATCGAGAAAGTAAAGTGTAGACAAGTTAATAATTAATTATATGTAAAACATAGGAGAGACAAAAGATGATGTCATATTAGTGTAAAATTATTTTAATAAAGTAGTGACTAGAGGAAATACAACATATATTAGCCACTCTTTGAAAAGATAAATTATAAAACTAGAAATATGAGTCATTCTTTGAGAACAAATCAGTAGTATTTAATGGGAAACTTAGAATAAATAAATTGGAAATAGCATATTTTATCATTTTATCTGTGCAGTCATGGTTTTAAATTTAGTCTTCAGGCTGTAAGAATGATGGCCTGAATTAGAATTTTATGCATCCTTTTTTTTAAAGCTCAGTAAAATATTTGAAGTTTTAGGTGGTCACAGTTCGCTTTCTCGGTCTCCTGCTGAGTTGTTTGCAATAAACCTACACCAAGTATAAATACTCTGACAGTTTCTAATGCACAAATTCAATGTGAAGTGTGGATTCTTTGCAATACAGTATCCAGATTGCATTCCTTTAGGAAGTGATAATATAGAAAAGCATTGAGAGAGAAGGCTTATTTTACAATTTTTCTCCAAATGAATTTTGAAGGGATATATGAAGATTATGGACAGAGAGTGCAAAGTTTTGTATATCTCATATTATCCATTTGGTGGGGTGTGTGTGTGCATATGTGTGTATGTGTGTTGCTGTAAATATAGTCTTAGGAAAAATATCCATTGAGCCTTAGAGACAAAAGGAATCATTACATAGGCAGGTCCCTCAGTCAAATAAATCAACGTCAGTGGTTAATTAGCATGATGTAAAATGACTGTTTTCAATGAAAAAAATATGGATTAGATGATAGTTGGAATTGGTAGAATCAAATAATTGTTTATTTTTAGTGGGAGTGCATAATGATATTTCTATTCAGGGCGAGGAAATAAGCAATTTTAGGTGGAAATAATAGAAAATATATATTTAAAAATACTAAGGACACATGATTTAGAAATGAAGGAGATTGAGAAGAAAAGGATGAAGAGGAAAAGAATGAAGGCAATAAGCAGAAAAGAAGAGCACAAATAGAAGGAACTTTAAAGGATGTTTTGGTTGCTAATATGTAACTAGTTTGATTATATTCTCTCAACATATACATGAGTATAATATCTATTTCTTTTTGGGGATGTGGCTGTTATCAATATGGTTTATAGTAAAACAACCAGGAATGAGTTAATAGAATCACAAATCAATGTATTATGAGTTATTTATTTATTTTTACCAAGAATTCTATATATAGAATTCTTAGAAGCTTAGCACTAATATATATATGTGTGTGTATGTGTGTGTGTGTGTGTGTGCATATTTATATATATTTACATTCTTCTGGATAGTCTTAGACTGAAACTAATAGCTAATCTTTGGCTCAGGCAAGTATCTATAGTTAATAGGAGTTAAGAACATTAATTTGATTCTTTTTGTTTACCTTGGCACACTTTTCTTTATACTTAGTTGTCTGAAATACTAACAAACATTGACTTTGTTAAAATAATAAACACAGATGCACAGATTGCTAATTTCTGTTATAGGAACCAATTTTATTCAATTTTTGGTATATCTTACTAGTTTGTTTCTCCGGAGACAGCGAGCATTCTCTTTCCTGGGCAAAGATAATGTTTAATCCATGTAAGATATATTATTTAGATGTTTTTCTGGTCCTCAGGAGTCAAACCTTCTCAAAAAGACTCTAATTCTAGGCTCCGAGTGATGCAGGATTTTTCTCAGCTCCTTCACCAGACTCACAGCAGGGGCACCCCCTTGACTCAGCCCACCATGCTCAGATCCTTGTAGGAGGAAGCATGTGAATAAGTGAGTGTGGCTGGGACCCAGCCAGCCATTCCAGGCACCAACACAGGAGTAAGTTCCCTGCAGGGCCTATGGGCAGACCAGACATTTCACCTTGGGGGGAATGTGTTGGCACCCAGGTGAGAGTGCTCCTGACCCTGAACCCCCAGAAGGGGTGTTACAGTGCTCTTTTAGTTTTGCTGTCTGCAGTCTGAAGATGGTGGCATGTTAGCAGCTCAGTTGGCCCCTTGCCTCATCGTGTAGGGTGGCTGTTCTCCACTGGAAAGGGCAAAGGGCCAATGTGACAACATTTTCTAAGTGCCCACACTCAGTGGGTCTCAAGCTCTTGTCCAATGTCCAAGAAGAATTAGGCCACACAGACAATTGAAGGATAGTGAAGGTGGAAAATTTGGAGCCATGAAACCAGCTTTCAGCGGAGAGAGGAGTTGGAGAAGAGGTGAGAAAGACAGGTCGTCTTCCCCTAAGTCGTGTTGTCTCTTCCCCAAAGTCAGGCCATCTGCCCCTCTACTGACTGAGTCTGGGGTCTTTATAGGCACAGGATGGAGAGTGCATGATGATTGGTTTTTGAGTAAGCAAAAAAGGTTAAAGTGAAGACACCACTCAAAGTAGGCATGACAGTGTAGAAAACCAATTAGGAAAGGGTAGGTATATGTAAAATAGGTGAAGGGTGGGGATCAATCAGAGGACAGCGCACCAAACAGGAAGACAAGTTTTCAATCCAGCCTGAAGATTTAACTTGTAGCTTGGCTTTCAGGCTTTAAACTGCCCTTGGCTTAGAGGTGGGGTTTCATCAGATACCCACTCCCATCTGCCTAGGCATTTGTCTGCCTCCTGTGACTATCACTATGAAAATTAAACAGTGGTTTGGGTAAGAAAAACAATATGTGGCCTAATATAAAATTAATTCAAAAGAACAGTACCATTGTCTTTAGATACCTTAAAAAGTCAACTCTTGGATATTTGTAACTCTTGGTTACTTGGGAGGTAAAATATGTACTAACTTTTCAAAAACTCTCTGGAAATAATTAAATAACATTTCAAATGCAATACTGCAATACTAGATTATGCTTACCTGCAAACTAAAATAGGATCTCCTTAATTGGAGCCCCTTTCCCTCAAAATCACAAATTTCATGGCTAAAATCTCTTTCTTTTACCTATAAATCTCAGCCTCTCACAAAGCCTATACATTTTCATATTACATAAATTACAGATAGTCTTCATTATTGGTAACCTTGACAAGACCACATTAAAAATATTAAACATAAAGCTGTACATATAATAGAAAAAGAAACAGTAATATCAAATATATGTTTAAACTTCATGTGAATCTACAATTACCTGAAAGTAAATAATTTTATTAAGTATGTTAATAAAGGAGATAGTAAAGGAGAAAATAAAACCAATAAAAAATAAAAATTATTATAAAGATCATAATAAAAATACTTGTGAAGCAGGTTCACTGTGTGCTGGTTATCAACTTGTCTGAATCTGGTGAGACAGAACATTCACATTCAAGGAGTTACATAAAGTGGGTTTATTACTTGCAAAAGACAACAGAAGCTGAGGGTGAATTTTGAACCAATCTCTCAAGGCTCAGGAAAGCTGTTTGGGGCAGATGATGTCTCATCTTCACATGCTCCATTTGTACCACTGTTTAGGGAACCTGGAAAGTAACCCAGCCTAGGTTTTATACCCTGGGGGCACTGTACCTAAATGGGCTAAAGCATTAAAGGGTATCCCTTTTCCAGTGGGGGACTGGAAAAGAAGCTGGGCTATCTCAGCCAGCTATTTTCCTTATCACAAGATGTGGCATTCCCAGGACACCTACAGTTATTCTTAAGAACTACAAGCAAGAAAGGGGGAAGAACTGGGTTTGCCCAAAGCCACCTGCAGAACTTTTCTACAAAACTGAGATGAAATGACAATTAGAAGCCATTGCGTACCAGGTAGAAAAGCTAAATTAAAACAAAATATAAACAAAAATTGGCAATAAAAAGTAATAGCAGGGAGGGGTATGGGAAAACTAAAGCTCTCATCCATTGCAGTTAGAAATAAAAATCATTACAAATACTTCATAATAAGACTTAACTGTATTTGCTAAATACTTTCCACTGCTAGGGCATGTGCCCAAGAAAATAGAGTGCATATGTCTATGAAAATATAGGTGAATGAGAGGTTTATTCATAATATCAAAAAATTGGAAAAAACACAAATCTTTTTCAGTAAAATAAATAAATATGATATATGTTATACAATGGACTGCTATACAGCAATAAAAATAGTAATTCACTGATACAACAACATGAATAAATCTCAGATAAATTATTATTTTTGAGACAGAGTCTTGTTCTGTCACCAGGCTGGAGTGCAGTGGCGCAGTCTCAGCTCACTGCAACCTCTGCCTCGCAGGTTCAAGCAATTCTCCTGCCTCAGCTTCCCAAGTAGCTGGGATTACAAGCATGTGCCACCACGCCCAGCTAATTTTTGTATTTTTAGTACAGACAGGGTTTCACCATATTGGCCAGGATGGTCTCGATCTCTTGACCTTGTGATCTCCCCACCTCAGCCTCCCAAAGTGCTGGGATTACAGGCATGAGCCATTGCACCCAGCCTATCATTATCATGTTGAGCAAAAATGTCATCACAAAAGTAGACACACCATATGATTCAATTTATGTACAATTTTTAAACAGGCAAAATCAATTAATAATAAAAGTCAGAATGATGATGATATAGTTTGGATATATGTCTCCTCCACATTTCATATGGAAATGTGACCCCCGCTGTTGGAGTTGAGGTCTGTTGGGAGATTGAGTCATGTGGGTAAGTCCCTCATGAATGGTTTAGTATCCTCCCCATGGTATTGAGTGAATTTTCTCTTCATTAGTTCATGCAAGAGCTGGCTGTTTAAAAAGATCCCAGCACCTCTCTTGCTCCCTCTCTCCATGTGACATGCCTGCTCTCCACATTCACCTTCTGCCTTGAGTAAAAACTTCCTGAGGCCTCAGCAGAAACCTAGCAGACACTGTTGTCGTGCTTGTAAAACCTGCAGAACTGTGAGCCAAATAGACCTCTTTTCTTTATAAATTACCAACTTCAAGTATTCCTTTATAGCAATGAAAAACAGATTAACATAGATGATTACCTCTTAGAGAGGCTATTGATAATGAATAAGCTTAAGAAAACATTCTGGTGTAGTAGTGTAATTTCTTGGTCTGGCTTGTGTTTATGTGGCTATACATTGAAGAGCATAATTAAGGTTGGTAAACTCTACAAACTTTATTATATGTCTTTTATATCTCTGTAAAAAAAATTCTAGAGTAAATATGTGATAAGCAGCTGGAAATCAAACACTTAGAGAAAACAAAATGGGCCATTTTCATGTGATATAATGCCTTGGGGAGTTTTCAACATAGCAATTTTTCTACCTCAATTTACGTATTAGTAATTGTGAAGAATTATTCTTACATTGTAACAAAAATAACACCTTCTATATGCAAAAACAATCTCCATATGGAAATATAATATGGAAGATAGAAGTTCTACACTTCTTTAATTCTTGAGGGTATCACTCTATTATTGTACAATGCAATTAGGGTGCTCTTAATGACGATTCTCCCTCAAGGATAATAATTTATAAATGCTCAGCTTAAGAAGGTAAGAAAGGATACAATACATTTTAGAAACATTTTCATCAAAAAGAAGGCTAGTTTTAGGGATATGCTTCAATATCATATAACATTAACTTATTTATGTTTTTTCTATGCTGGGTGAATAAGTTTTCCATAAAGTTATCTTCAACTAAAAAATGTCTGTTGCGGAGAAATAGATGCTGTTGTTAAACACCCTTGAGGAGTTTTAAATGCCATCTAATCACATTGAATTAAGTGAGAGTCTAAAGTAGCTAGGATTCCACCTTAGCCGTTTAGTGGACTTCAGGTAACTTTTGTATAATCTTGTTCATTGTATTTGATCTACTCTGCTAGACGGGATGATATGGAGATTTAAAGGGCGAAAAGAAAAAAATATTAAAGTGTCTAAAACAACCTGTCACATCCACAAAAGGCCTTCCACGGCAGGTATATGTTCTACTGACATGTTTTCAAAACATAAAATCTTTGCTTTTCTCATCCACTCGTGAGTGGGGAAGGGTCAAGATAAAGAACTGTTGATAAAGAATGAAAGATAAGATGACATAAGACCACTTAGGGAAAACACAGAAAGCAGAGTCCGAAATCTGCTGTTCTTCTGTGGGAGAACACGTGCTTGATATCACAAACTTGCTAGATATAATCTCAACAATTGATTTCAGAGCTTCTGAAGACATTAACTCAGAGCTTAGGAGTTAGTAGTATGTATGGGACTATGCATACTACTTTGGGACTTGTCCCCTGAATGATAGGTTATTGATTAGAGTCTGTTTGAACCTGACAGTTCAGTGTCAGGAGCAGTGAAGATTAGTTAAAGATTAAAGATGAACATACCTTTCCCTCAATTTACCACAATCCACTCTGTTTAGATGCTGTAACCTGAGTCCACTACTACTGACCTTAACCAAGACAAAAGAAACTCCTCACCAATCCTCAGGATAAATATGTCCAATTCATCCTGTAACAAGGCTGCAGAACTATAGAGACAGGTAAGATCACATTTTCTGTGATCCATCTTGGCTACCTGGATGTAGATATTAGGAACCAACATTTTTGTGATCAACAAATTAGTGGCATAAATCATATCCCTCATATTTTCCAGGCTTTAATACCATTGTGAATTTGCTGGACACATGGAAACACAATGGGTACTGATGTCACTCCATCTCTAATCTCTCCATTTCTGAAAATTATGTCAATTTTCAGCATTTTATAGAATGTTTACATGTTATAAATGAAGGAAAATGCAGAGACTCCATACACAGCATCTTTATCATACAGGATTGTCCAGGTTCTATAGGTAATAGAATGATATAGAGTAGACTGAGAGGCATGAAGATGCAAACCATCTCTTTCTCCTTATCTAGGTTGATGTGCTTTTCTGTGCTACCCTAAAACCTCTGACTGAGTCGGCAGTTTAACAGGATTGAGATAATCACATTCTTCAATTCATGGTGCAGTAACAGAATCCCTGGTCCGTCCAACCACCCTTATATATCATTATAACTTTTACTTCCCCTTTGTACTCCTTAAACATTTTCCCCTTGATTTTCTTTAGTTTCCATGACATTTTTATTTTTATGTTTTTTGTTTGTTTGTTTTGTGATTTCCTTTTTTCTTTATTAATATTATTATTATTATACTTTAAGGTTTAGGGTACATGTGCACAATGTGCAGGTTAGTTACATATGTATACATGTACCATGCTGGTGTGCTGCACCCATTAACTTGTCATTTAGCATTAGGTATATCTCCTAAAGCTATCCCTCCCTGCTCCCCCCACCCCACAACAGTCCCCAGATTGTGATGTTCCCCTTCCTGTGTCCATGTGTTCTCATTGTTCAATTCCCACCTATGAGTGAGAACATGCGGTGTTTGGTTTTTTGTTCTTGCGATAGTTTGCTGAGAATGATGATTTCCAATTTCATCCATGTCCCTACAAAGGACATGAACTCATCATTTTTTATGGCTGCATAGTATTCCATGGTGTATATGTGCCACATTTTCTTAATCCAGTCTATCATTGTTGGACATTCGGGTTGGTTCCAAGTCTTTGCTATTGTGAATAGTGCCGCAATAAACATAGGTGTGCATGTGTCTTTATAGCAGCATGATTTATAGTCCTTTGGGTATATACCCAGTAATGGGATGGGTGATAAGATAAGAAATCATATGGGTGATAAGAAAGACTGTGATTTATCAGGACAATAAGAACTGCTCTCTCCCAGCATGTAGCACATCTGTGGCATCTGGCCTTCACCCACTCTAGGCTGCAATTTTCCTTACACATAAAAATACTCTGTCTTCCAATAATACAAGGGATTTTGTGGTAAAACCTGAGATGCTGCTCAGTCAGTCTCTCAATTCTGTGGCTTCACCAAGCCTGGATTGAGGGAATGATCTAGCAGCTTATGTTTTTACCTGCCTTCTTTTTCTTCATCATGGTATTTGCCATATTACTGCATTATAGTTCATATAGTTATGTTTCTCCACTCAACTGTTACCTGTAATCATGTTTCAGACTATGACTTCTATGTGTCTATTCCTAACTCAAAAATCAGCATTTGGACACAAAGCAGGTCTCAAATGTTTGTTCAGTGAATGAGAAAATTGGAGTCCAGAGAAGTGAAGTCATTCATCCAAGTTTCTATAGAGGCAGAATCAAGGTTAGAACACAAGTTTCTTCAATATTAGCCTGGTGCCTTTTATACTGTGCCACTCTGATTCTGAATCAGTTCATGTCCATTCAGATTGATGCAGTCCAATATATGCAGTGACATAAAGCAATTGGCCAGGTATTGTTGGATATGTAATGTGACACTCCTTTGATCCTGGAAGGCAGCTGATGCATATAAGACTGTTTTGATAACACGTAGCAACACATTACGTAAATTATATATATGTTTATGACAACATTCAAATGAGAGATACTGAAAGTAGCTTAAAGGAAAATACTTACAAATTTTGGCTTTTGCTAACAATGCATTTTTAGAAAAAACAAAATAAAAATGGAACATTCATATCACTCTGCCTCAAAGCAAGTCATTTTGAAATGGTTATATGTGTTTAATCAACTTTATGACTATACATTTTGCACTATTTTTCCATTTTACACTAATGCTTTTAAACATGAGATGACTTTATTTTTGAGTTATTATGTTTATGAATAAAATTGGTAACCCAAGTTTTGAGAAACAAAAGTATAAATTTTGAATGTATATTTTTCCTTTGCCTTAGAAAACTAATGTAATTAAGTATAATTAACATGTAGTAATGTCAGCAAATAAAGTCAAACTCTGTAAAATATTTGAAGAGATTTATTTTGAGCCAAATATGAGTGACCATGGCCCATGACACACTCCTTAGGAGGTCCTGTGAACATGTGCTCAAAGCAGCTTGGTTTTATACATTTTAGGAAGATATGAGACTTCAATCAAATACATTTAAGAAATACATTGGTTTGGTCCAGAAAGGCAGGACAACCTGAAGTGGGGGCTTCCAGCTTATAGGTAGATTTAAAATTTTTTAGTTGACAATTGGTTGAGTTTATCTAAAGACCTGGGAGCAGTAGAAAGGGATGTCTGCGTTTAGATGAAGGATTGTGGAGACCCAAGTTTTTATTTGCAGAAAAACCTTCAGGAAGTAGAACAGGTTGTAAAATGAGTCTTATCAGACTTAAAGTCTTGTTGATATTAAGGCAGGAGAGGTAAAATAAGGCATGTCAAACTCCACTTCTTGTTATGGCCTGAAACAGTCTCTCAGGTTAAATTTTAAAAGAGCCCTGGTTGAGGAGAAAGTCCATTCATTTAGCTGGGGGAGACTTAATTAGATCATCATGGCAGACAGGAAGCAGGACTAGATTGCAGCTCTGACTCGGACAGACAGAGCAGTGTGCAGAGGCTTGAATAATGAATTTTAGCTCCAGGATGATGGCAAGAACAAACCAGAAATCCTGAGAGGAACCACAGATCCTCTGAAGGAAGCAGACTGCTCCTACAGGACCTGGGAGACATCCCAAATACTAGACTACCCAAATGAGAAGAAACCAGAAAACCAACTCTGGTAATATGACAAAACAAGGCTCTTCAATGCCCCCCAAAAAATCACACTAGCTCACCAGCAATGGATCCAAACCAAGAAGAAATCCCTGTTTTACTTCAAAAAGAATTCAGGAGTTTAGTTATTAAGCTAACTAGGGAGCCACAAGAGGAAGGCAAAGCCCAATGCAAGGAAATAAAAATGGTATAAGAAGTGAAGGGAGAAATATTAAAGACACATGCACATGTATGTTTATCCAGTATTTACAATTAACTAAAAAAAAATCAGTGAGAAAAAAAACAATCGCATCAAAAAGTGGGCTAAGGACCTTAATAGACAAGTCTCGAAAGAAGAAATGCAAATGGCCAACAAACCTATGAAAAAATGCTCAACATCACTAATGATCAGGGAAATACAAATCAAAGCCACAATGCAATACCACTTTACTCCTGCAAGAATGGCCATAATCAAAATTTTTTTTTTAAAAAGTAGATTTTGGTGTGGATGTGGTGATCAGGGAACACTGTTACACTGCTGGTAGGAATGTAGACTAGTACAGCCACTATGGAAAACAATTAAAGAACTAAAAGTAGAACTTTCATTTGATCCAGCAATTCCACTACTGGGCATCTATCCAGAGGGAAAATAAGTCATTATATGAAAAATATACTTGCACACGCATGTTTATAGCAGCACAGTTTGCAATTGCAAAATCGTGAAACCAACCCAAATGCCCATCAATGAGTGGATAAACTGTGATATATATGTGTGTGTGTATCTGGCAGAAGAAATTTCGAAGCAGCAAAGCATTCAAGAGGTGACTCAGGTGCTCTTAAAAGCATTCAGTTTTATAAGTGAAGCAGAGCATAAAAGATCAGAATATTTGCAGCCTGACAATGTGATAGAAAAAAAAATCCCATTTTCTGAGGAGAAATTCAAGCTGGCTGCAGAAATTTGCGTAAGTAATGAGGAGCCAAATGTTAATCTCCAAGACAATGGGGAAAATGTTTCCTGGGCACATCAGAGGTCTTCATGGCAGTCCTTCCCATAACAGGCCCAGAGGCCTAGGAGGAAAAAATGGTTTCATGGGCTGGGCCCAGGTCCCGATGCTGTGTGCAATCTAGGGACTTGGTGCCCTGTGTCCCAGCTTCTCTTGCTGTGACTAAAAGGGGCCAAGGTACAGCTAAGTCCGTGGCTTCAGAGGATTCAAGTCCCAAGTCTTGGCAGTTTTCACATGGTATTGAGCCTGTGAGTATAGAGAAGTCAAGAATTGAGGTTTGGGAGTCTTATTCTAGATTTTGGAGGATGTATGGAAACATCTGGCTGCCCAGGCAGAAGTTTGCTGCAGGGATGGGGATCTCATGGAGAACTTCTGTTAGGGCAGTGCAGAAGGGAAATCTGGGGTCAGAGCCCCCACACAGAGTCCCTACTGGGGCAATGCCTAGTGGAGTTGTGAGAAGAGGGCCATCACCTTCCAGACCCCAGAGTGGTAGGTCCACCAACAGCTTGCACTATGACCCTGGAAAAACTGCAGACACTCAATGCCAACCCATGAAAGCAACCAGGAGAGGGGCTATGCCCTGCAAAGCTACAGGGGCAGAGTGACCCAAGGGCATGGGAACCCACCTTTTGCATCAGTGTAACCTGGATGTTAGACATGGAGTCAAAGGAGATCACTCTGGAGCTTTAAGATTTGTCTGCCATGCTAGATTTTGGACTTTCATGGGGCCTGCAGCCCCTTTGTTTTAGCCAGTTTCTCCCATTTGGAATGGCTGTATTTACCTCATGCCTGTAACCCCATTATATCTAGGAAGTAACTAACTTGCTTTTGATTTTACAGGCTCATAGGTGAAAGGGACTTGTCTCAGATGAGATGTTGGACTGTGGACTTTTGAGTTAGTGATGAAATGAGTTAAGACTTTGGGGGACTGTTAGAAAGGCATGATTGGTTTTGAAATGTGAGGACATGAGATTTGGGAGGGGCCAGGAGTGGAATTATATATTGGCTGTGTCCCCACTCAAATCTCATCTTGAATTCCCAGGTGTTGTGGGAGGGACCCAGTGGGAAGTATTTGAATCATGGGTTTAGGTTTTTCCTGTGCTGTTATTGTGATAGTGAATAAGTCTCAAGAGATATGACGATTTTAAAAACAGAAGTTTCCCTGCATAAGTTCTCTTTTTGCCTGCTGCCATCCATGTTAAACCTGACTTGTTCCTCTTTGTCTTCTGCCATGATTGTGAGGCCTCCTTAGCCATATGGACCTGTAAGTCCATTAAACCTCTTTTCCTTCCCAGTCTTGGGAATGCCTTTATCAGCAGCATGAAAGCAGACTAATTTATGCCTTTTTATTGCTGAATACTATACCATTGTAAGATATACAACAATTTGATTATCTCTTCACCAACTGATGGTTATTTGAATGTTTTGGGGGCAATTTTGGCTACTGGTGAGTAAATTGCTATAAATAGTTGAGTACAGGTCTTTTTATATACACATAATTTAGTTTCTTGTGGGTAAGTATCTAGGAAAATAATTGTGTTACAGTTTGATACATGTATGTTTAACTTTGTAAGATACTGCAAAACTGGTTTCCAGAGAATCATACCATTTCACATTCCTTCTAGGGACGCAGGAGAGTTCTAGTTGTTCTACATCATTGTCAACATTTGGTATTGTTGAGACTAATCTCAATTGTTCCCACAGACCAACAATACTTTTCATATTGGCTAGATGATCATCAGGAAAAAATGATGATATAAGCTTAGTAATGAAGAAGCAGGCTTTGTGATTTGTGAACATAGCAGCTTCTCTCCAAAAACTGGGTACAGGAACACAACAAAATTAACCAATGGTTCCAAACATTCTGGAAAGCAATTTCTAAATGAAATTTCTCTTGGACAGTGTGGCAATGAAAAAAGGTCAATGTAGTGAGTTTGTCATAAAGTTAATTTTAAACATTTATTCTTTATTATGTTAATAATATTTGGTCTTTCCTTTTTGGTATTAAAGTATTTTCTTTTTTCACTAAGGGATGATATATGCTATTATTTATTTATTTTTATTCTTCACTTTTAATAAACCCATTAATTTGACAAAATTAAAAGGCCTTACTAGTTAAAAGTTTTTTGGGGAGGGTAATTTGGGGATTTTACTATTTTGTGAAATTCAGAGTCAGGAAAATTCTGACGCAACATTCTATGGAGACTCTGTAAAACTGTTTTACCTTCTCAGGCTCAGAATGAATTTCTGGTTTATTCTAAATAGCTTATAGCCACAAAATATTTAAGCCAGATAAATTATCAAATCCAAATAATTTCATTTTTAGATGAGGAAACTGAAGCCCAAGATTAGAAATATCCTGCCACTCTGGGAATAGAACTGAAATAGGGTTTGTTTTGTTTTTAGCTTGTTCTCAATTATTACTGGTATACATCAGAGCAGTAATTGACCTGCTTCTATTCTTTTGTCTTTACACAATGTTAAACTCTCCTCCTTGGGCATCCTCCTTTGTGAGTGACTGTTGAGCTCTAGTATTTTTTGATGATATTAAAACATGGGTAAAACAGAAATTCATTCTCTTAAGAGGAACCAATTGTAAAAGTCACAATAGCTGAGGTGAAAGATAAGTCTTGGGTTTTTTGTCAGTCTCTGTCATCTGTTTGGAAGATAATTTAGGAAAAGAGTGTTTTTTGATCGATAACTCATTGGCTCTATCAAACATGCTTTTGTACACCTGGAGTTCTGCATTTGAAATTGTACTTTTTTCCCCCCAAAGTCATTGCAGAGTTTAACTTCTGTTTTTATTTGCATTAATAAAATTTTCAAATAAAATATGACATTTGGTTATAACAGACTTGCCTTTTTGGTAATTTCTGTAATGCTGTTTATAATAATCTTTTGGATGTACAACCTTAGAGGTCTTGTATTTCAGAGCATACTAAAAATCACTCATGAGATTTTAAGTCTGTACCTTCTTGATTTCTTTTCAGCAATGAAACATTTTCTTAATTAACGTTTAATTGAACATTATTTACATAAAATAACTATGTATTTATTTATTTATTTATTTATTTATTTATTTATTTTGTAGGTCCTGCCATGTTGCTCAGGCTGGTCTCGAGCTCCTGGCCTCAAATGATTTTTCCACCTTCGTTTCCTAAAGTGCTAAGGTAACAAGCATGAGCCGCCATGCCTGGCTACATTTTCCAATTGCTTTGTGAGTTTTGATGACTTTTGCTAATTATATATAACAGTGTAATTATTATATGAAGACATCAAACAGCTCCTCATTATAAAATGTTTCTGTCCCTTTATAGATGTTTTTCTCTTCATTCTGGAAGCACAGGCATAAATAATAATAGCAAAGCCCTTCGGGCCTCGAGTTCTCTTTATGAAGCAATTTTTAATTTCTAATTTCATTTATTTAATTGGTATAGAATAGTTTACATTTTCTATGTCATACTGAGTTTTGGTAATTTATGTCTTTCAAAGAATTTATTTCAGCTAGGTGGTCAAATGTTTTGGAGTAAAGTTGCCTATAATTTTTAAATTCTGTTTTCAGTGTCTATAGCATCTCTAGTGTGCAAACCAAAAAGTATCTGAGGCTGGGCGCAGTGGCTCATGCCCGTAATCCCAGCACTTTGGGAGGCCGAGGCGGGCAGATAACTTGAAGTCAGGAGTTTGAGACCAGCCTGGCCAGCATGGTGAAACCCCATATCCACAAAAAATTAGCTGAACCTGGTGGCATGTGCCTGTAGTCCCATCTACTTGGGAGGCTGAGGCACGATAATCTCTTGAGCTTGGGATGCAGCTGTTGCAGTGAGCCAAGATCACACCACTGCCCACCAGTCTGTGTGACAGAGTGAGACCCTGTCTCAAAAAAAAGAAATAAATGAAAACAAAACAAACAAATAAACAAAACCCCAAAAATATCTGAGACAGTCTGAATCAATTTTGAGGTTTATCTTGCCAAGGTTAAGGACACGTCCAGTTAAAAGGAATACAAAGCCACACCACAGGAACAATCTGTGGTTCATGACTTTTCCCAAGGATGATTTTGAGGACTTCAACATTTAAACTGGAAAAGTGAGCTAGAGGGGACACTGGGAGGGTGTGGTCATACTACTGAATCCATACATTGCAAGGGAAAAGGAGCAGGTAGGGGGATCACCAATTATGTATTCACATGCTCAATAAACCAGCACTTTAAAGTGAGCATGGAGTAGCTATCTGTGGCGATATCTAAACTTTTGTCTATAGTTATCTGCTTAGGAACAAAAGGAAAGGCAGGGTTTTTGTTTTTTTTTTTTTTTTGCATAACTTAGCTTTCAGCTTAATTTTTTCCTTTTAGCATAGTGAATTGGAGTCTCAAGATTTTATTTTCCTTTCACAAATGATATCCCCTCTTTCATTTCTAACATTGGTAACTGGTGTTGTCTACCTTTTTCTCCCTTGGTCATTCTTATTGAAGATTTATTGAATTTGCTCACCTCTTCGAAGGACAGATTTGGGTTTTGCTAATTTTTTTGAATTTTTTTTCTGCTTCCTATTTTTTATTTCACTTATCTTTATCTTTTCTTCAGCTTTCATAGATTTAATTTTCTCTCTTTTTTTCTTGTTTCTTAAAGTAGAAGTTTAGAACATTGATTTGAGATCATTCTTTCTATTTTAAAGTGAATATTGAAAGCTTCAAATATCTCTCTAACACTGCATTCCCTTTATTCCACAAACGTCGACATGTTGCCTTTTTGTTATCACTCAGTTCAAACTATTTTGTAATTTATCTGTGATTTCTCTTTTGGGTCAGTGGTTATCTACAAGTGTGTTCTTAATTTTCAAATATTTCAGAGATTTGGGGTTATTGTTTTTTTATTTTAAATATAATTTCATCATGGTAAGAAAGCATGCTCAGTTTAGCTTGAAATGATTTATCTTTATTGAGACATCTTATGATGCAGACTGTTCTATCCTGTTAAACATGTAATACCATGTGTATTTGAAATGAATATGCGTATTGTCTTGTTTTACAGCTTAGTGTTCTATGCATGTATATTAATTAGCATAAAGTGTTTGGTTGTATCATGCATACATTCCTTATCCTTGCGTAGTAATTATATCAATTCTCATTCATGCATTTTTGACAATTCTTGTATCAAGCGGTGATGGAGGGGTATTAACTTCTACAAGTATTTTATTAAAATTGCCCATTTCACACTTTATTCTGTCATTTTTTTGCTTTATATTTTTTGAAGCTCTATTAATGGATATTTACACATTTACAATTGCATGCCTTCTTGATGGATTTATCCTTTTATCATTGTGAAGTGATTCCCTTTATCTGTGACAACACATTTAGTTTTCAAAGCATTGTATTGTGGGCATTACAAATGTTCAGCTGTTCAGATTCTGTATTCTTTCATTTTTTCTTCAATCAGTGTTATTTCTTTGGTGTTAGTATGTGATTTTTTTGTTGTTGTTGGTTTTGCCCTGAACAAACACTATTTCTGATGTAGCAGCCTCAGACTCAATTCAAATCTTTGTCTTTACATGAACCACTTTGATGCTGTTCAGCCATGTTTGGCTTTGGGATCAGTCAGGGATGTGACTAGGAAGAGTTGGTGGTTTCCTTCTCTAGCTCATTCCCTTCTATGATTCTCTACTCCTTTCAGTGTACATGGTTTCCTAGCTTCCCTAATCTGGTTCTCCAGCCAGAATACAAAGGTTGTTTCCACGTGTACCTACTGGAGTCACTGCTCTTTCAGGATAGATGGTAGTTAGCACCAGGTCAAATGGAAGACAGGAAGTACTTGTGTGGTTTGTACTCTGTATGCCGTCCTCAAGGGGTATGTGCAACCCACTCCCCCACATCCCTACTGTTATTTACTCTCTAGTATTTTTTAGGTAGCTGTTTTAGTGTTAGGTAGAGGTTTTATAGCTTTGTGTGTGTGTGTGTGCTGGGACTGGGGATCATTCAGCAAATTTTAGCTTGTCATACTTGCATATGGAAGTATCTATGCTGACTTGATTTTTAACCTTTGATCTGGTTTTAATTTGGAACAGTTTGTTTCTGTCATTAGTCTTCTTAACACCATATTTCCTAGAAATTTAAGGAAGCTTATAAATTCCCAAATATTCAGATTTTAGAGAAAGATTTTAATGTGTATATGTTAAAATATAGTAAATATAGTAACTACTGATTTTAAATTGTCAATTGTTTAATTAATACTCATCAGTCTCTAGGCAATAGCTACTAGTCTTGTCTGCATCTTCATCTAGAGCCTATTGTGGTACAGTATTGATTAATGACTAGGGGTGAAAGCTCTGGAGCTAAGCTGTCTGGATTTGGATTATAGCTGTGTCCTTTATTAGGTGGCCTTGGGAATTTTATGTACCATCTCTGTACATGTTCGATAAGGTGCTTGTTAGCATTAAATTCTTTAGTAAAATTAAAGGGCTTAGAATTATATCTGGCACATAGTAAATGCTCAAAAATTTGAGTCATTAAGATTATTGCCTTAACAGCAAATTATAAAGAGATGAAAAGAAAATAATGAAAAGCAAGTAGATCTCATGACAGCATGCTTTGAAATTCTGATCGGAATAATCCAGTTGAACAATTTTGAAATAATTATGTGGAAGAAGATTCAATATTATGATTCTACTGATAATATCTGGTCACACCTTAATTGTTTTCAAATGGCTTTTCTCTTGATGCTTGTGGTGTTGAAGGTGAGGAGGAGATTGGAAATATTTCATCCCCAGCCTAAGACTGTAAACATAGCAAATGTTAAGAGTTATTGTATTAGTAAAAGTAGATTTAATTAAGCTCTGATGACAAGTAAGAACTGAAAAAACAGAACTAATGCTTATTTTCTGGTCATGCCCTGTTTCCTTGGGGGTTAGCTGGACTCTGCCGTACATCATTCCCCTCCTTACTCTAAGACTTAGGTTGTTGAAGGAACCCCCTCTAGAACACAGCCAAGAAGGGAAGAAGGAGCTGAAAAGTTTAGCAATTGGCAATCAGATATACAACCAGGAAGTGACACCATCAATTCTTCACATCAATCACTGGCCTGAATGCCTCACATGGCCCATCTAATTGCAGGAGACCAGGAAGTATGATTTCTTTCTTTCTTTTTTTTTTTTTTTTTTGAGACAGAGTCTCGCTCTGTTGCCCAGGCTGGAGTGCAGTGGCGTGATCTTGGCTCACTGCAAGCTCTGCCTCCTGGGTTCACACCATTCTCCTGCCTCAGCCTCCTGTGTAGCTGGGACTACAGGTGCCCGCCACCACGCCCGGCTATTTTTTTGTACTTTTAGTAGAGACGAGGTTTCACTATGTTGGCCAGGATGGTCTCGATCTCTTGACCTCGTGATCCACCTGCCTCGGCCTCCCAAAGTGCTGGGATTACAGGCGTGAGCCACTGCACCCAGCCTCAGAAGTATGATTTCATCACAAACCTAGGTGTTAGAGAGCAGGAAATATTACTGAAAAGCATTAATGACTATCATGGGCATCAAGATAATATTAGGAGATGGTATATTCTTATATTTCACTTTACAACACAATTATAATATCATTCTTTTTATACACAATAGTTAATGAATCTGGTAATCGAACTTTTTAAACTTGTCAATGCTTATTAGAAAAAATAGATTTTATTTAAAAATTTTCTACAAGATATTAAAGCATAGATTTTTTCCAAACACTCTTATTTGCTATATTATTTTCCAAATATTAGCTCTTTCACCTCTTTTATTGAGCAATAAAAAATTATGTATGCTAAGGAAATGCTAGACTTTTGTTTGAAATATGAATGTTTCACACTAAAAAGATTATTCAATTCTCTTAAGCACTCATATGAATTATCTGACATTTTTCAGGTTCAACAATTACAAAAATAACAACATATTTACTTTCATGACAATTAGAACTTTGATTTTTTTTGGCAGAAAATCATGTGGATATCACTTGCAGTTGAATCTTGGGGAATGATATTGAAAGTTGTGGTTATATGAGCGTCATCAAAATTGCCTGAGAGATTCCTCAGGTTAATAATTGGAAAATCCCATTTAAAAATCTGAAAATGGAAAATAAGATAGTCAACAAGTTTGGCTGAGTGAAGTGAAAGTGTCACTACATAAGAAATTTGAAAAAATAAAATTTCAAAAATTAATTAAAACAGAGAGAACCCTTAAATAATATCTCTTTGGATGCCTCCCTCTGACATAAAGTAACAGATGTTAAAGGTTTAACTGAGAAACAACTAACTAATTTCAGAGCTAAGGCAGTACCAAGGTCTAGCAACCAACTGGGTGCTGTTTTTATCAAGCCACAGTTTGCATCTGGAAGTGACAATTATTTTACAGAAATGAGAATAACATTTATTTTCAGTATTTTCTCCTGAAATAGACAACCCAGTAAATTTTTATTGTGCCGCTCAGTCTCTGCCACACCCACAAAAATCACAGTTTCTCATGGAATGTAACACTCAACTTCAAGAGTCAGAACCTGTCACATAGAATGATTTCTGACCTTGAAAATACCTGCATTAAGAGCATATTTTATTTTTGTAACTTGTCCTATTGACTGAGTTATAATAGTTGGGTCAGGATTGTGTTTAACATTTTCAATTCACTCTGCTTTGCATATGTATTTGAATTATTTGAATATACATTTTTGTCCCTCAAGAGTGACTCACGTGACATTTCCTAGCCCCCATCAATATTTATCCTAAATAGGGTTTCCATCATAGTCAACCAATAAAAAGTTACCTATTGTACCACAATTCATTACATGAAACATAGTTATAGCCAAACATTCTACAACATATGTCTCAGGTTTAACAGCTTCCATGACAGTATGTTAAATTAAATCAAATCACAGAGTTCTGTGTAACTTCATGTTAAAATATATAAGTTAAACTATGAACACTATGCTAGTCTCTGTGCTCGCCAAGTAAAGTAATGAGCCAGTTAAAAACCTACTTAGACGAAGGTAGGGGATATCTGTACTTCAAATGTAGTAGTGATTAGAGAAAGATATACATAGAAAAGGATAGCATAGTTCTGAGCTACTGTTTTATAACTTTAATAAGTCTGATTTTCAGCAGAACATTATTAATGAAAAAGCAATGTGTTTAGATATAAAAGCTACTGGATTTGGAGTCATGACACCTGGGTTCCAGTTTAGGTTCTTCAATTCACCAATCATGACTGATTGGGTAAATCACACCTAATACTTGGATTTCACCTTCCCCATTAATGAAATTTGAAGGTCAGACCAGCTCATACCTAGTGTCCCTTTTAGCTATGAAATGTATCCAAGCCACACTTATAACCAAGCCAATGGAAGAAATATTTGTAAGTTAAACTCAGTGACTTCAATATTATTTGGTCCCTTGATCATCTGTTCAGTTACTTTCATCAGCCTTGATGAATAAAAATAACCTGTTTCTTGTGTGTGTATTCATAAGACAGCCCTTCTAAGAAAATGTTTCTTCTCATTTCAGTAACAAAGGTGGGAAACTGGCAAAAAACATCCTATTATAGAATCGACGGCATGGCCTTAACATTTTATGAGACCACCTGAAACTTTGTCTTTCTTGAGTAACTTCATTGCTTCCAAATGTTTTAGAAGCTGTCCATAAACCTTGACAAGAGCCTTTCTTATTGCAAGACTTTTTCTTAAAGCACAATAGGTAACTCCTTACATAGAACATGAATGTCTTATTACAGCCATTATATATGGTTATTACTTTTGATTGAAATTAAATTAAAAAGCACTTGAGAAATAAGGAGAGATTTAATTATACCATAAAAACTGTCAGCTTTTCATTTTTAACATCTGTTAGATATGCATGCCAGTAGCAATGGTCTAGAGTATTTGCCAGATACCTAGTCAACAAACCTTGCAGAATCATCTGAGAACTGAGGCAATGTGATTTCAGACTGTTTTTCACATCTGATAACTGAGTCAAAGTTAAACACATTGAAGGGCTTACTGATGTTAATTTTTCTTCGTTTTATGGAGAAAAAGAAAGCATTTCCAGGCTTTTTTGTTTGTTGTTTTCCTCACTATTCATCATGATGGATTTCATCTGGCATGCCATGTCTGTGTTTCAGTGAAAACCTGCAGTTCCTCAAAGAGAAGCTTCATTCTCTGAAAAGTGCCAAATGTGGAGTGTTTGTTGCCCCTATGTGATGTTTCTATAAAGGTTATTTTTAACTTTGATACTTAAAAGCCAAAATCATTGGAACTCTGAGCTTTGGAAAATGCTTTTGGCCTGAATGGGTTTGGATGGATGCTAACTAATTAGCAGACAGGCAGGAAGGCCACAGGTGGTAGGATGTGATGCATTTCTGACAGGTGGAGTCTCTTTTTAGTTCTTTCTTCAGTCATCAATATATGGACTCAGTGAGCTAGAATGTCACTTTGTGAAACTGACAGCCTCCCTAGGACTCTAAAAAGAGTTGTTTTTTGGGCGATATGTTTATTTTTTTTCTCTACCTCTACCAATCATATAGTACCTTCACTTTTCATCTTGATGTCCCAAGATAAAAAAAAAAAATCTAAAAAGAAGATTTGGAGTAGACAAGCATTAAAGTTCTACCATTTCAATAGGTATTATATCGAGATGGTGAAGTTCATGGTGAAGTTCATGATTCTTACTTATTTCTTATTTTTTCCCTAATTGAGGGCTTTTTTTTTCAAATAAGATGATTAGATTCCTTTTAAAGTATTAGATTGTTTGAATGTGTAGGAATAAAACATCAATTTTTCTAATCCTCAAAATAATACAGCCTGTTTGGTATCATTACATTTGAAAAATTTATACCATTTTTAAAATGAAGAAACTGTATCATTTGCCCAAATGTGTACAAATTAGAATAAGCCAAAGCTCTTCTAAGTTGTACAACTAAGCCCATGATTGGATCTAGGTCTCCCTAATTTCAAAGCCTGGCTCTTACGTTTACACTATATTGCAGCTGGAATAAATAGCTAGTTGAATTATACAAACTTGGGGAAATTGGAAATTTCTACCACAAAATATTTTTCTCATGCATTTGATTAATCCTGCAGTTATTCACTAGCTGTTTATTATTTTGATTAAGGCATTTTTCCCTATGCAAAAGATAATGGGAAAAATATTATAATTTATTAACACTATTGAGGACTTGTTATAAAATTTTCTACTATGTATAATAAAAGTGAGTGCTGACTTTGGGGTCAAATGACCTGGTTCTTTTCTCCTTCTTGTCTTGTTAATGGATGACACTCAAATACACTTCCTAAGATAAACAACTTTACTTGGTGTTTGTTGTAGAACACCTCATTGTTAAAACTAAAGAGTTTGAGATGTTTTTCATTCTCTCAAGCTAACAAGTCAGCCTGGCAAAATTTCATAGACGCTGGCAGATGACACAAAACTCCTGGGTTAGAGACAAATGAGTTTATTACTCCCAGCACACAAATCAGCATGATCATCAGCATGTTTTGGCACCATTTTTCCTAGCCTCAGTTCCTTCTGGGCTGTGTGAAGAGGAGCAGATGACTCATATATACCCAGTAGGGGAGGAAACATGAGTTTAGGAAACCTGAATATTTTATACTTACAGTTAGCATGCCTGCCCTTTGCTCTTAATAGGACATTAGTTTTCCAACACCTTTCACTGTATACATATCCTTTAAAAGATAGTTAAGAACAAAGGTATTCAGTGTCCTTTCTTGTAAAACATGCAGAAATGTGAAAGGCCCATTTCAAAACTCATGAGGTATTCCCTTGTCATGGCATGGACCTATCAGGTGTAGCTGGTTGTTTTTTGGATGATATATTTATTTTTTTTCTCTACCTCTACCAATGTTATTTATAGTACCTTCACTTTTCCTTTCATTTTGATGTCCCAAATTATTTTCTTTATTTTCTAAAACCTGTAATGTATGTATTTTTGTAGGCCTTCTAACGTGCCTTTAAAAACGAATCAATTAACTGCTATGTAACATCCCACCCCAAAATTTAATGACTAAAAACAACAATGATCTATTGATTCTCACAATTCTATTGGTTAACTGGATGGTTCCTTTGCTTCTTATCTGGGTTTATTCCATGCTACATTCATTCAGCTGGAATATTGGCTGGTCTGGAATGTCCAGATGGCTCCATTCACATCTTGAATAGCTGGTGCTGGCCCTGGTTCTCCTTCGCTTGACCTCTCCTACTCCAGTAGGACTGACTTCCTTACCTTGTGGCTTTAGGGCTGCATTCCATGAGGGAGGGCAAAGACAGAAGCTGCAATGTCCTTGAGGTCCAGCCTCTAGAACTTACTCAACATGACTTCTGCCTAATTCTGTTGGCCAAAGCAAGTCAGAAAGCCAGGCTGAATTCAAATGGATGAAAAAACAGAGTGCATCTTTTGATAGAAGGATCTATGAAAAAAATTCTAGCCATAAATATTCTATCTCAAGTGAACTTCTTGTAAGTAAACTTACTTCCATGTGACTTTCAGTAAATCACTTTACCTCTTTAGGATTTACTTTCAATAAATTAAATCAATACAATCCAATATAAATTTAAACAATAGGCAAGGTCTCTTTCAAATCTCAATAGTGCTGTTTCTAGCATACTTTCTAAAGTACCATTCCCTGAGGCTACTTAGGCTGAGGCAAAAGTAGAAAGAGTCTGTGGGGATTGAGTGACTGAAGAATATATGTAAGCTTGCCAATAGATGAGGGAATGTATCTGTGTTACTTGCAGGGCAATCAGAAAAGCTGCAGATGGTCACTGAAAGGGAAGTTCAAGAAAGACAGTATAAAGACAAACTGGGTATTTAATAATTTTGTTCAAGGTGAGTTATATAAGTTAAATTCTGTATTAGCCTAGATGTTATGTAAGTTAAATCATGTATTAACCTAGATGATTTTAAATGCAATTGCCAAACTATTAGATTTACATCCAATTGATTTATTTATGTCTCCTAACTCTAATGTGGAGAGTTACATCTTAAAATAATTGAACATCCACAATTTGACAATAGGTCTTTAAAAATGCCTGGAAGTTCATATCAAGACCCCAGTGATTAAATTTGCTATGAATAGTCTCTGTGATTCAGTATCTTCAAGTGCATAGCACATAAAGATTGTAAGAGTAAATTTAAGTAAAGTCAATTCACTGAAAAACCAATCTGCCTGTTAAGATAGCAAATTAAAAAATGCCAAATTGATTAGGATTTTTTTTTCAAAATTTGATTATTCATTGCCTGTCTGCATTTTAGTTGCAGCATTCTCAGTCTAGTTTGGCTAAAAGCCAGAGTCATGCATGTGGTATATTCCAGTGAGCATATTTTATATTCAAATGTTTTTATATGTACAATTGCCTATCTTCTTTATATCTTTAAGCTTTTCTTTTCCCCCTACATTTGTCTGTCTCTGGAGAAACAATGAATAAAGAAATTGTCTTAGTTCCTTTTTAAGGAATTTGATATGTTTTAGGAACTAAGGTCACTTGGGAATTGATCATATGACACATTATTTTTCTGGAAGTTAGCTTTTGGAAAATTGGCTTTTGATAAATTTGTCGTTTTGTAAATTGGTTACTTGACATATTTGTCATTTGATGAGTTGATCATTTGCTGAGTTTGTCATTTATTGAGTTGGTCATTTCCAATAATTGGCTAACATTGAATTGACCTAGAGCTAGGAGTGTGCTGGAGCTGGCTTGTACCAGCTCATAAGAGACTATTGTGCACACATTTTCCCAATTTTTGATTCAGTGACATGAAATTGATAGCTTGAAATTGTCCATGATGGGAGTATTTAGATGACTGAAATTTGCAAATGCTTCAAATAAGGGCTTTTTTTTTTTTTTTTTTTTTGACAAGGAGTCTTGCTCTTTTGCCCAGGCTGGAGTGCAGTAGTGCAAACTTGACTCACTGCAACCTCCACCTCCCAGGTTCAAGCAATTCTCTGCCTCAGCCTCCTGAGTAGCTGGGATTACAGGCACCTGCCACCACGCCCAGCTAATTTTCGTATTTTTAGTAGAGACAGGGTTTCACCATCTTGCTAGGCTGGTCTTGAACTCCTGACCTCGTGATCCACCTGTCTCGGCCTCCCAAGGTGCTGAGACTACAGGTGTGAGCCACCACACCTGGCCAAGGGCTCATTTTTTTTTTTAGAACCAGATTATCAGCACACCATTGTTTAAAACCAATAAACTCTAATAGTAAACAAATTGAAAATTCGACTGCCTATGAAAACTTTCTAAAAATAGTAAAAATATACATGGCTTTTAGAAAATTACCCAATAGGTCAATTTGGTATGCATTTGCACTATTAAATGATAATGATTATGATTTAATAATGAAAATATCAGCCACTAACTTAAGCTTCTTCTACATATCAAGTACTAGAGAGGTCACTTTATATGTGTTTGTCCATTTCATCCTAGAATTAAAAAAAAGAGATATTATAATTCTCATTTTATGGGTGAGAAAATAGCAGCTTAGCAAGAACCAAGAACTAATTTCAAAGTTATTTTTCATTTTGCTTCATGTTCTTCTGGATCTAAAATCTATTGGTTCTACCTCTAAAATAAGTTATCTTATGTTTTAGGGTAAGAAGACTAGGGAAGTGCAAGAAGATTGATTGTTATTATGACTGCTTTCATTGAAACCCATAACATTTATATAGTATAAACTATGTAATATTTGTATAATATAAACTATATAAATTCACCTGTATATTGGGCATACAATGCTTCAAAAATATATAGAATGACTGATGTTTTGTGCTTTTGCTGCAGTCTATTATGATGTATTTTGATTTGAACTATTAGTTACATTTTCTTAAACATGTCACCTCCCAGAGATATTTCTATATCAGGAAGGGAATTTTGAAAATGAATACTGCTTAAATAAGCACACTTCAGATTTAAAAGGTACTTTACAATTTTGAGATATATTTGGTAATGGGACAGATATTCACTCCTTTCTCTTGGTCTATAAATATATACTCCGAGCACTGTGCTAAGTTATTAGCCATTTAATGTGAAGAAAAATCACTTAAAGTTACCTATATCTCAGGATAAATAACAGTTACAGTGAATTCTGGAATGGGACCACCCATTGGTGAACAATTATATATCATTTCTGAAAGTAATGGGATTCTTATAACCACCATCACCAAATGTCCTTCCAAATAGGCATGATGAACCAGCTCATTTGTCAGTAGTTCTTGTGCTGCAAGTTAGTTTCTAGGGAATGAATTCAGAGCCTGGCACAATGTATGAGACTCGCTGGAGCAATTAAGATTCTAAAAGGCAAACTGTTTGAGTCATATGTGCTATCATCCTAGTTAATATTTAAACCCTATGATAAACTTAGTTGATATCACTGTTTAAGTTTGGTTCTATTTATTACTTCTATATAATTAAATGTTCAGAGAAGAAAAGGATCTTATTCTTTTAAGAATTAAAATGTATCCTTGAAAAGGTATTGTTTTTTAAAGCCTGGTGGCTTTCTAAAAAAGGTAATGCACAAGTTTAAAAATTGATGTAGACTCTTTTTATCCATATATAAGATTAGCCATACATCATTATGAAAATTATATAGAAGCAGCCTGATGTGTAGCTTGGGGTATACAAAAGAGAGAACTATAGAAAATACGGCCTTATATTTTCTTCATCATTTAAGTTTTTGTTTTTTGAAGACAAAAGAAAAAATTCGGAAGTTATATTTCCTATTTACAGAAATTAGCAAGTTACTAAAAATAAAGATTATGTGCCAATTTTAGTGAATATTAAATATTAATGTTAGGCAACAATGCTTGCTATTTGAATAAAAAATTACATTTTGATAGAACTGAACTTTTATCATTAAATAGATAGTGTCATATTATTGTTAACTCAAATGCTTGATGGGAATGCATAGCTTCACTTTCAAAAGCAAGACATTTGGTGCCATCTAATGCATTGCTCATGTGGCATAGAGATGTGACATACAATAGGCTTGCCAACTGCAACCACAGCCACTGCAACTCTTAAGAAATTGATTGACTTAGATGGGATTTTCCATTTATTGAAATGGATACGGATTTTCATGCCCAGTCACTGAATGAAATTCGAAAGAGAACCTATTTTAAAAATAGGAAATGACTCTAAATAAATTTATACATTTCATGAGACGAGAAAAGATGTTTCTTTTGTTTATATTCTGAATGCATCTAATATAAAGCCTTGAGATTGGTAGGGGATTCATATATATCTTTATTGGTTGATTTACTTAATTCTTCCTTACACTTCTAAATTTATTTGTTTTAACATCAGAAACTAATTTTTAGATTTCTTCCACAAGTGAATTCAACCAGTTGCTTCACTTTGGAAATAGGATGTTTTCAAAAGCATACAAATGATTAGAATTTTTTTTCTAAAAAACATTTAAAAGAATAACAACAGTTTCGACAATGAATTAAAAAAACCTTCTGTTCATAAAAAAATATAGGTGCATATGATGCAAATGTATACATAAAGCTAACCTAAAAATATGAAAATGTAAACTAAAACCTGAGGAAATTGTTACTAAATCATGTTACAGAGAGTGGATAGCAAAGACTGGACATAGGACCAGCTATATTGGCATAACTTAGGAGCTTGTTAGAAATACAGTCTGTCAGGCCTCACTCTAAGGCTATTGTGTGGAAATCTGCCTTATAACAAGGTTGCTAAAGGATTGATTTTCACCATAAAACTTGAGAAGTGGTGTTTCACAGAGCAGGTCCCTAAACCTCTGCTACCTTGGTCCACATCACTGCCCTGGCCCTACTCTTCCTGAGGCTTGGGAGTTCAAACCTGCCTTGAATTTTGTGAAATGCTCAGCATCATTGCAAAACATCCAAATGATACATCGTAGCCTTCTGCAATGCATCATTTCCTCTAAAACAACATCTAGAAACTTCTAAACTTTTCTCTAAAATTTCTCTAAAATTTTCTCTAAAGTTCTTTTTTTCTACTTGTAACAAATACAGACTTTAAAAATGTAACAAGTAATGTTCAATAATTGGATAATTTGTAATTATATTTGTGTATTTGTTTCGTACAAAGGTTATGAAGTCTATGTGAATAAAGAAATTTTTATGACGTAATGTTAATCAAAATTAGGATTTCACTTACATAACACCCTGATAGATAATAGTAAAAATACTTTTTTGAATTTTTGTAATTATTATTTTTAATCTTTTTTATTTTTTTCTTGAGCTTCCATTTTTATTGAACCATTATGTTAATAAGAATTATGTATTTTAAAAAATAATGTGCCAATCTGGAGTGTAAGGCAAAATATAGAGCTATAGCAAGAGTAAACATTAGTTGATTTTTATTAGATCTAGGGCATACATTCATCAAAATTCAATATTCTATTTCCTGTGCTTTTGTTTATGTATGGAGCTTTCCAAAATAAGAGAGATGTAAGTAGATAAAATTTTATGATTGGAGTTGTAACTTTTCTAGACAAATAGCATAGTAGTGTCAAAGTCAAGTAAAATACAGAGATAGGTCTCTAAAATTAAAATGTTTTATTTTGGAAGAAAGAATAGCAATTTGGGGCATACATGCTGACCACTAGTCTTCCATATGTCCAAAGAACAAGCTTTTAAGAGAAGCTTAGGAATTTCATGAAAAGGAGAAATGTTATGTATTGTTCTTCAAGAATGTTTGCTGACACTAGCAAAGTTGTCAGTAGCTGGCAAGCTCTGGTTAGTGAGGGACAGCAGTGAATAAAACTAGTCTTAAGAGTTTCAGCAGGTTTTTTCAGTAGCCATTAGATAAAACTGGTTTCAGATTACAGCAAGCAATTTTAACAGCCAGACTTGCAGAGGATTAGATTTTTGGAGCAAGGTCAGTCCTTCTTCATTCTGACCTCTCGACTCTGTTTTAGTTGGTCATGACAAGCATGACCCACTTAGTAGAAACAACTTCCACATTTCCCCCTTTTGATCAAGATCTTTTTCAGAAAGCATCACTGATAAACCATTTTGCAGTTAGGTTTAATTGTCGCTGAGGGCTGGGATGAACCTGTCCCAGTTGAATTTGTCCCATGACAGGGAGAAGGTAGGGGGTTCTATGTCAGGAACTTGGGCCACATTTGAATAACAAAGAGACCAGAAGGAAAAATATTCTATGGGTATGTTTATCTGGAGTCTAGCATTGAGTTTCATATTATCAATCCATAGGCATCTGTAATCATTTGAGGGTTTAGCTAACATTATCCTGTTAGAAGAGTTGACTTTACAAACTAGGCAAGAAATATGAATCAAGTTTAAAAATCATATTACAGAGAAAGAATTAATAATATAATAAATGTACATTTGTACAACGGTTTTGAACTAACAGTCCAAGTCTAAGGGCAACAAACTCATCAAATCAATAGACCATGGAGGAAAGTGAGTGAGACCTGTTGGAGCCACTAAATAACATTTTATGACTAGGTTGAATTAAAGCAGTCAATCCTAACTTTACAAAAGGTATCACTAGTATAATTTGAATAAAAAGTTGTGCTGGGAGTATTGTCAAACTTGCCCACTGAGTGGACTAAAAAGATATCTTTGGTCAAGTTTTGTCAAGTTACTTATAGAATTTACTGATTGCAAAATTTTAATTACAGCATTATTCTGCCAAACGCAAAAGGTACCACTACATGGGATAGGAATCTCAAGCTGTTTGCAGCATGAGAAACATCAACCTCTCATCCTGGTTTACCAGTTTGAATGACTCTGGTTATACCATGAAGTGGCTTGGTGACCTTTCTGTGTGGCCCATACATCAAGCAAAAAACAAAAAACAAAAAACACAAAAAAACCTGATCCTTAAAATTTGTTTAGTTTTAGCTTATAGGGATTTAGGAATAGAGCAATTGCTGTTTTAGTAATTTTATGAAAGAAACTGGATTGGAGAAACCCCCAAAACTTAGTACCTAATCTAGTCTATAAATAGATTTTAAAAAAACCCTCAAAAACAATGTACAGAGTTACAATCTAGTAACAGGTATATTATAATTTTTCTTTGGAAATACAAATTTTCTCTACATTGATTGTATAAGAATATCAGATTTAAAAACCTCTTGAGAGTAGGAAGCCAAACCAATGCAGACTTTAGATATTATTCACAGCCTTGTGTTTCCTGGGCCTGCTAAACAGTGACAGTTTTTATTTATTCACTGTAAGGCTGGGAACACTTGCAGTCAGGAATTTTATGCATATTTTCAAATATGACATTTCAGTCAAAGCATTAGTAATATAGCCAATGTTTTCTATAAGCAGAGAGCAGATTTTACTGGATTTATGTAAATAGTCATGTTGTCATAAAAATACTCACAAATAGTTTTTGAATTCCTGGAGGAACAAAGAAGAAAAAAAACACACAAATACATTTATCTCTGTTTACAAAAGTATTCCTTAAGAAATGATCATAAATTATAGCTCTCTTAAGAGAGAAAATTTCCTTAAATCTTAAAAAAATTATATAAAGAGCCAACAATGTTTTAAATAACAGTTACAAAAACATAATCATCAGTTATTTATTCTTGTATAACCAATTCATATTGTGCTTCCATTAGTAGTTTTATAAATCTATCAGTTTTTTATCAGAGTACTGGAAATTTTTATTTAGTCTGTTGATCTTCAAGTTATTAGAAACCTGTATGTAACTGTACTTGGTGAAGTTGTTTCCATGAATCTGATTGTGACTATTTTTAGAAAAGAATTCAAAACAGTAACTATGGATGACAAAAACTTAGAATAGCCATGATTAATAATCTGATGAAAATTTACCTTTGACAAGGAAATTCTGTTATTTCTATTATATACAGCATTTAAAGATAACAACCAAAATTATGACTGGTAATATATTTTAATGAATTATATAATTTTTGAAACATTTTTATTAACAATATAACCATAAACACAACTAAATGAAAGACCTAGTACCACTTATCATTCATTAATGTTTCCTGTATTATTTAAATCTAATAATTTAAGTTAGATCTAAGACTTTACAAAGGTTTAAGCCTAATTACTTAAATCTTTACAAAGTGAGAGGTACATAGTTTGAGACTTTCCAGAGAAAACTCCAAAGTAAATTTTAGGTCAAAGATACTTAATTTAGGATTTAATTTTGAGGACATTTGTCACAGTTACCAAAAGGCTCAAAACTTTTAAATTAAGAAAAAATCCCGGGTCACTCTAAAACAATTCTCATTCACTTAATCAGTGTGATAATCAAAATATTTCAAAACCAATAGAGGAAATTACATAGATGTAACCATAGATGTAATTAATACCTTAATCATTTTAAAGCTCAGTTTTTTAAGTCATAAAAAACCTAATAAAGGCAACACCAAAAATTATATTGATAAAATATAAAGTATTTGTTTCTTGGACCAGCTACCAAAAGGTAACGGAAAACCTTCTGGTGATTGTTTCTCCTCATAGAAAGCTCATTTAGATGCACTAGAAGTCAAACCTGATGAAAACTTGAATTAATCAGACATAGAAATAATGCGCCCAAGGTTATGAGTATACCAATTAAGATTACATCAAGAAAAGTCAAGAATAAAAAATTAAATTATACCAGAAGAAAATATTGCTTTGCTAGGCCTTGAAAATAAACATTTCAGGGTCAGCCCTTAACAGCTGAGTTGGACCAGTGAAAACAAGCTATAGGAGCTGACTAAAAGTACAAGGGAGTTATTATCCTCACCTTCTCAAGGGGAGAAAAAGCTGAAGGTAATGATGTATGACCTGCAAATCACAAGCAGCAAGATACAGCAAAAGTTAAACGTCTGAAAATGAATTTGAAATATTTCAAAGGTAAAACTGTAGCTCAAAAAATTAAATACATTTCAAATGAAGAGGATAGCATTTTTAACCTGAAACTAGTAAAATAAAATAAACCTCAGGAAGAAGATGGCTGTTAATGAAACAGATTTTATAATTAAAAGTCAAAATATCTTTCATTTTTATTAAGAGCAAATTAGTACTTTAAGGAAACCTTGTTGTTTTAAGTACAGAGGAACAGAGTTTGGTTTTGTATCAGTGTCCCTGACATCAGTGTTTTATTTTTAGAAAAACACATAAACAATTTATTTTCCATCTCAGCCAATCCAATCACATATGAAATGTCCTTCACATAGCTCATCCTTTACAAATCTTCCTTGACTTGTTTAGAGCTTTTACAATTTTCTTAAATCACATCCTTAGTCCTATATTTTTAAATATATATTTTGATTAATAAACCTAAATATGTGACTTTTTATAAAATTGAAGAAGCCAAGAATGAAATTATATTAATTCAGCAATTAGTTTTAGGTTTTTTTCTTAGTTGGATATTACCCAGAAATTTGATGAATATCTATTATTTAATACTACATAATTTTAAGATTTTAAATTACATGAAAAGTTCATCTGTGAACACTTATTTTAGTTACAATTACCTAATTTAAGTTTTAAAACAACTATACCTATATTACTTATGAAAATTGAGATATTAGCCATTATTTCAGTCATTTTTTACTAACAAATTTCATATCCTGCTAATAGTAGGAGTTTATCTAAGTAAGACCCTTAATATTAAATGCGTGGGCATTCTGTTGATAACTCAGAAGATACAACTGTTTTGTATTAAATCAACAATATTAAATTAATCTTATTTATCAAATAATAATATAAAAAAAGATCATTTAGTTTTTGGCTAGGACTATATCTTCATGATTTTAAAACATTAATCAGAGGCAAATATAAAACTGTCTGACCATTAAACTCAGACAAAAATATACACTGACAATTTTGAAGACATTTTAAATTTTATCAACAATTTTAAAACCAATTAATATGTCAAAGATTTACTTAAGTCACATGTGCCAAAGGGAAAATGGGTTAATTACTGTATGTTTTATATGAACACTCATTTATTTAACCAAACGGAATAATTTTTTTAGTGATTTTTGGCTAATACACCAGATTTTATTATTAGAAACAATATACAACATAATACATATATACATAAAGATTTCACACCTGTTATTTTAGAATTTTAGTCATAAGATAATACAACATATAAATGATCCAGTTTATTTAAAAAACTGATTCAAATTATTTCTCTGGCAAAATGGAATAAGGCTAAACTTTATAGGTTTGTTTTTAGTAGGCAATCTTGGAAAGACTGTGAACCAAATTTTGGGTAAAGGAGTTTGAATCAGTTACTAATATCCTGAATTGGTCAATGAATAATTAACTGTGAAAATGTCACTGAAATATGTGTGAAGGCCCACAAAATATCAGAGTTATTCTAACAAGATTTATATGGTATTTTCTTGATCTCAATTATTTGTCCTTGAAGATAAGAAAGTTGCCATTCCTTTTAGTATAGTGAGGGTGTCTACTTGGAAATTTCATCTTTGTGTTTAAGAAAACAGCATGAAGGTCAAAATAATATTTTTTAATATTTGCTGGTTTTCAAGTGCTTTACTTAAATACTCAGTATACCAGAATAGCTGAGGAATCTTGGAAAAAAGAGAGTTTAGCTTAGAGAAGAATAAAGAAGAGGAGTTGCAAGAAGGGAAGAGAAAAGGTCTGGAAAGGGTTTTAGCTCATTTTGAGGCAATATTTTATAGCAACGCAGTCTTTGTGTCCTGAATGCTTTTTGTGTGTTTGTTTCTTTGTTTTGCCTCAAGATAGCAATGAGATATGAATGTCTTATTTTGAGTGTATGATTTTTTGAGCCACAGTCTTTTAATTTAGTGTTAAGAAAAATGGACTCTTTGAATGATCCGTATAATGTATGAACATGTTACCAGCTGGAGTCCCAGAAAATATCTTAGCATGCTTTTAAACTCTGAGGGCCAATTAAATGCAACTGCTAAATACATAAAGGTCAAATAATGTAAGCACACAGAAAATAAAGTATGTGGTTACCAAGAAGTATGATAAGCCACTTTCTCCAACTGAAGGGGGAAAAAAATCTCATCACTTATACCTCAACCCAAAGGGAAAAGTCCCTTCGCACAGTCAGGGTCTGCCAGGGGAAAGATCCTCATGAATGGGAAATCTCTCAACTGAAGCAGACAGGAAGGAAAAAGATCCATCCCCACCCAAGTACCAAATACAAAAATACTCTATCAAATTTAGAGTTCACTCCAAGGGAGACTCACCAAGGGAAAAAGTGACCCACAAAACTGAGGGGCACAAATGGTTATAGTGTGCATACCTCACACCACAGTTCCAGGGGCCAGTGTTTTTCTCTGAAGTGAGTCAGCTTTGGAACCCCGCTTCTGGCACCCTGTATGTCCAAGTCAAATAAAATATAAAGAGAAATGTCTGAAATTAAAACGTCTAGTTGGGCACAGTGGTGCCTGCCTATATTCTCAACTAACAGGGAGGCTGAGGTGAGAGGGTCACTTGAGTCCACAAGTTTGAGTCTAGCCTAGGCAAAGAGCAAGACTATCTCTTAACCAAACAAAATAAAACAAAACATTTTATCTGGGAAGAAAGGATTGCAATTTAAGGCATACAAGAGTATCAGTTGGTCTTTGGTATGTTCAGAGAACAAAAAGGTCAGAGGTTTCATAAAAAGGAGAAATATTATGTATTGCTCCTCAAGAAAGTTCTTTGACACTGGTAAAGTTTTAGCAAGCTGGCAGGCTCTCATTGGTGAGTTGATAGAGGCAGGTAAAAGTAGTCTTAGAGTTGCCGCAGGTTGTTTCAGTAACCATTAGATAAATCTAGTTTCAGGTTACAATACGCAGATTCAGCAGCCAGGCTTGCAGAGGATTATATTTTTTGAGCAATGTTATGTGCCCCAAGTGCTTTTTCATTCTGACCTCTTGACTCCATTTTAGTTGGGCATGACAAGAATTACCCATTTGTATTATCCGCTTTCACAGTAGTAACTGAAAGAGCTGTACCTCTGAAATCAAACACACCTAACTTTTTGCCTTGATTTGCCAAATACTAGTTTAGCAATGTGATATTCATCCAATTATTTACTCTCTCAGATATAATAAACATTAAGTTAAAAAAATACAGAAGGCACTTGGCACCAATCATGAGAAATATTAGTTATCAGTGATAACTCTCTCTTGCTCTCTCACATCTTTTCCTTTCATCTTTATGGTATTCTGAATTACTCAAAACAAATTAGAATATAATCCAACTTTTTTTTTTTTTTTTTTTTGAGACAGAGTCTCACTCTGTCACCCAGGCTGGAGTGCAGTGGTGTGATCTCGGTTCACTGCAACCTCTGCCTCTTGGGTTCAAGCCATTCTCCTACCTCAGCTTCCTGAGTAGCTGGGACCACAGGCGCCTGTCACCATGCCTGGCTAATTTTTTGTATTTTTAGTAGAGATGGGGTTTCACCGTGTTAGCCAGGATGGTCTCTATCTCCTGATCTTGTGATCCACCCGCCTCAGCCTCCCAAACTGCTGGGATTACAGGTGTGAGCCACCGCACCCAGCCTCCATATTTCTTTGTAAGTCCAGACAAGCTTATGCAATTTAGGTTGAAGTAATTTCTGATGTGATTTGTTTCATAAATTACTAATGGGGGCAAATTGAATAAAGTACATGGAAGTAAACAAATATATAACTTTATTAATAATAATAGCATTTATTAAGCGCTTGCTATATGAAAGCAGTGTTTAGTATTTTGAATGTATTAACACTTTTTTTTGAGATGGAGTCTCGCTCTGTGGCCAGGCTGGAGTACAGTGGGGCAATTTCAGCTCACTGCAACCTCCGCCTCCCGGATTCAAGTGATTCTCCTGCCTCAGCCTCCTGAGTATCTGGGACTATAGGCACCCGCCATCATTCCTGGCTAATTTTTGTATTTTTAGTAGAGACGGGGTTTCACCATGTTGGCCAGGATGGTCTCGATTTCTTGACCTTGTGATCTGCCTGCCTCGGCCTCCCAAAGTGCTAGGATTACAGGCGTGAGCCACAGCAGGGCGTATTAACAACTTTAATTCTCAAAACAACCCAAGACCTAGCCAGGGTCAATAAAACAATGGACTCTATTTTGCATATGAGAAAATTTGAAAGGCTAACAAACTTGACTAAGATCATAGAAGTGACAGGTGATGGTACAGACAGTTTTTTAATCTGGGCCAGACCAGGGTATGATAAACTATTGCTTATGGGCAAAGTGTGGCCTGCCAAATGTTCTTGTATAGGCTATGGGCTAAGAATTGTTCTTACAGTTTTTCAATGGGTGATAAAAAGTCAAAACAATAATAATTTGTGCCCATGAAAATAAAATAAAATGTTATTTATTTAATTATATCTTTTGATGTATTATCATATAATCACACATTAAATTTTAATGTCATTAAAGAAATATATATTGGAACACAGCCGTACATTTATTGACATATTGTTTATAATTCGACATCAGAGTTGAGTTGTTACAACAGAAGCCTTAAGGTTAGCAAAGCCTAAATTATTTACAATCCAGCCCTTTCTGGGAAAAGGGACCAACCTCTCCTCTAGGAAGTATCTCTTATTCCAAGATGACTCACTAAGTCCTAAAACAAACTATTTCTTTGAAATGTATGTATCCAATCAATTCTCATAGAAGAAGGAGGAGGAGGAGATGAAAGAAAAATAGGAGAGAAAATGTAATAAAAATGTAATAAAACATTTTCTATGACAATTTCACTTAGGCATTTTTTTCCCCATGGTGCTAATCTTGGAAAGGAAGAGGACTCAGAATTCAAGTCAATTTCCATATTCAAAGTGTAAAACCTAGGAATTAACTAGTTTAATTAGATTATACAGTCAAGAGAGAAAGGTCAGTAATGTTGTGAAGAGGGTGAAATTTCACCTGGTTGCCCTCTTTGTTTACTCCTAATAGTTACCACTTTTACATTTCTGAGGACACCAGTACCTACTTACTCACTTTCTTCCTTTCTTCTATGAAGGTTCTTCTATATATATATATATATATATATTTTTTTTTTTTTTTACTAAGTGTCGGGACTTCGGCAACTTAAGTAGGAAGTTAAAATTTTGTTGTGTCGACTCCCCCTACATTGCCAGTATCCACAGCCAGCTACGTGTAAGCTTGTATCTTGCTATATGTGCTTTTTCATAGAGGAGTAAATGCTCAGATTCAAAAGACTACCTACTGTCTGTCTTATTAGAATTAAACCATCTTTCACTGGGAAAGTGCTTATGCTTTTGACTCAGAAAATTTTCCTTTTTGTTTCTGTTGTTTCTATTTTAAACTCAGGAATATATATACTCTCTCTCTGTCTCCGTGTGTGTGTGTGTATACATATATACATAAAATATATAAATATATATAGTACATATAATATATAATATATAGTATTTATGTAAATATAAACATAAAATTCACGTTTGTTTTCTAAGTGGGAAGTAAGAAGTTTGCATGATTTTGTCAGATTTAACTTGAGGACTAGAAAGTTACATGTAGCAAAACGCGCAGCCAGTCACATTCTTTTCCCTTGTTTTGTGTGTTGCAAATGCAATCACAGTAGTGAAATGTGATTTTCATTTGAGTGCCCTGAGGCAAAGCCTATAATAATATTCTCCTTCTGTTCACTCATATACAGTACGCCTTAATGGAATAGAAGCCATCTCTCAGGGAAATGCCAGATCTCTTTGTGTTTGTCTCTGTTTATCAGCTCTGGAATGTTAAGCAGCCTTTGATCTGTTGACAGGGGCCAAAACACAACACAACAAAACAAAAAGCAAGCAACCAACAAACAAATAAAAGATCAAATTATTTGCTTTCACATTAAGCTCATTGGTAGTTTGGAGTACTACAGATTCTTCACCATGGCTATTACTATAATTACTATTACGGACTCCCTTAGTGTCTTTGCCAGTTTCAGCTGAATGAAATGGCTTAGGGTCCTGTTTTGTGTTCTTAGCATGGTAATTCTTGTTTTATTTACATCTCTAATTTTTTTTTTTTGAGATGGAATCTCGCTCTGTCACCCAGGCTGGGGTGCAGTGGAGCAATCTCAGCTCACTGCAACCTCCACTTCCTGAGTTCAAGCGATTCTCCTGCCTCAGCCTCCCAAGCAGCTGGTACTACAGGTGCCTGCCACCACACCATAGTCTAATTTTTGTATTTTTAGTAGAGGTGGGGTTTCACCATGTTGGCCAGGCTCCTGACCCCAAATGATCCACCCACCTTGGCCTCCTAAACTATTGGGATTACAGGTGTAAGCCACCATGCCCGGCCTACATCTCTAATTTGAGTTGGTCTTTTGCAAACTCTCTGTCTTTTATCTACTCTGTATGTATGTATCTATGGCTGTCTTTTATCTACTCTGTAGTTACGTCTGGTAACTCAGACTAAGTCATTATCATGTTCTCTCAAGGCTAACAAATGCACCTCTGCAAATTCAGATACCACTTCAGAGCCAGGGTGTAAAAATAATCTTTTGATAGACGGTTACTTTTGGTTTTGCTTCTGATAACTGTGCTCCTCAAAATGAGAGACACAATATCTTAAGCTGTCTGGCAATTGAATAAAATGGTGTCTGCTCATAGTTCTTAGGACTCATAGGAGTACCATAGGAGCTCAGCTGGTATTCTTGCTTTGGTTGACTATTTTGCATTGGCTACAGGCTGACCTGGCTGGTGTCCATCCCCTCATTCATATCTGGGTCCTTCAAATTATTTTCAAAACATATTGCTTATTCCTAGATTAGAAATAGGAAAAATAATTCCATTGTGGAGGTCTGCTTTGATCGGTTGATAATTACTGCTTTGTTTATGGTGATATGAGTTTCTCAGTTTCTGAGACGACAACTGGATTTAATAGAAATATCCCGTGATTAATTTCTGATGTCTGCCACCAGCAAGGTTTGTAAAATAGCAGAAATCTATAAAAGTATTTTTATCTCTTTTTCAATGACAGTTTAGATTTGTAAGTCCTAGTTACGTTCACTCCTTTGTTGTCAGAGGGAAAGAAAGAAAAACAAATCCCTCACATCTGCTAAACTTAGAATTCTTAGGACAAATGATTACATTTGTGTATTTATTTGATGTCTTCCTCTTCCAAACTGTAATCCTTAGAACCTATTACAGACATGGGTTTGTATGTAGCAGAAACTTAATGAACAGTAAGTAAATAGGACACTCTTTTTTGAGACAATGGTGTGCAGCTCAAAAGGAAATATCAAAAACTTTCATTCTCATAATTCTAATTATGACTACTGGAGTCATTTATTCATCAATTTTCATATTTCAACATAGACTATATTATTCATGGTCTCATCAGAAAACAGTGTGTTTAAAAGTAGTGTTTGGAACATGACAACTAAATCCCATATATAATTTTGGATGAGAACCTGTACTAGAGTAAAAACAAAAATACCATAAAGACATTATTGGAAAATTTGAAAAATAAATTTTTTAATATGGACTATAGATCAATGTAGCAATAAGTAACTTTCCTGATTTTAGTAACTCTATCATGATTATGTGAAATAATCTATTTGATATAAAAAACACACTCAAGTATTTTGAGGAAACCGTTTATAAAATGTAATTTCATAATTATGTATTATTCATAGATAAGTATGAAGAGAGAAATAAAATAATGAAAACATACATCAAATGTTAAAATTGCTGAATTAAGATAAAGGAATAGGATATCTCTGTATCAATTTTTAAATGTTTTATGATTTTGAAAATCTTTCCAAATACAAGAGTTTTAAAAGGAGGCGAGTACAAGAATAGAGTTTAAGGAAGAGATGGGCATGGTTAAATGAAACCAACAAAGGATAGTGAATCTCCCCATGGCTAAGACCAGTGAAAAACCCACACAACCTCTAGGTCTCAAGATCCAATTGGAAGGAATGTTACCAGAAGAAGCCAGAGGGATCTGCAGCTGTGGCACATGGAAAGGCTGCCCAGCACGAGCTATGGCCCTATGCAAGGGAATACAACCCAACTGAAAAGCAGCTATAGGAACAAATACTCTCATGATACTCTTCCTGTTCTCCTACCCCTACTGATGCCATCCTCTGGATGAACTCAACTGACATCTAGAGGGCCAAGGAGCTCAGCTGGTATCTTTTTTTTTTTTTTTTTTTTGAGATGGAGTCTCGCTCTGTCGCCCAGGGTAGAATGCAGTGGCGCGGTCTCGGCTCACTGCAAGCTCCACCTCCCGGGTTCTTGCCATTCTCCTGCCTCAGCCTCCTGAGTAGCTGGGACTACAGGTGGTATGTTTTGTAGAGGTTGGCCTGTAGGAACATGGGACAAGTTGGAGTGAGTGGAGAGTAGAACTGCAGGGATGAAAGTACTCTTGGCACATGGAGTGGACCCTTGACCTCTCCCATTCCTTATTTCTTCAGGAGGCCAAAGCAATTGAGCCTGCGTGAATCTGCCTTTCTGGATGCCTCCTTGGATCTGCCAACCTACTTAGGGGGGTTGTGTCCTCATCTATCTCTTGGGCCTGCAATAATCCATATGGTAATCTGAGCAGGGCAGGTTTGCCCCAGGGAGTAGAGGCCTGCACTTACCAGGACTGCTTGTATCAGGGTAGGTAAATGTGGTTAATCCTTGAGCCGAGAATAAGCAACTTGCCTGCCGATCCAAGTTGCATTCTATATTTGATCTTTGTGTGATTTCACCCTTTAATTTATTTTTTTTCTCTCTCTTAACTGCTTCAGAATCCAGGTGTGGAGAACTTTCTTATTATCAACTAAAATGATGTTACCAAATTTCCTATAGCAGTGTCTATGACTGGGGTGACTTTGCTCCCAAGAAGACATTTGGCTATGTCTGGAGACATTTTTGTTGTCACCCCACTGGAAGGAAGAGGCTACTGGCATTTAGTGGGTAGAAGCTATAGAGGCTATGAAACATCCCACAAGGCACAAAACAGCTCCTCACACAAAGAATTATCCAGCCTCAAATGTCGATAATGCAGAGGTTGAGAAATACTGCCCTATAGGGTTTAGGGAAACAAGGCTTGTTTTAAATGGCATTGTTAGAGCTCAGTATCTCAAGCATTTTTGCTAAGAAAAATAAAGGTGGAAATGAATAAAATCCAAACCTAGAAAAAGCCCCTGCCCATGGAGCTTACATTCTAGTGGAAAGAGCTAGAATTGGGAAAATTAATAAATATATGATAAAGTAAACAAAGATATTTAAAAATTATGGGGCATGCCAGGTGCAGAGGATGGCAGGGGGGCATGGAGTTTTGATATTTTCTATAGCATGCTTAGGAAAAGCCTCACTTAGAAAGTGATGTGTTACTTCTTAAATTTTACTAGAATTCTCAAATTTACTGGAATTTACTTTTCTATTTTTACTACATGTGGTTATTTTCAAGTTAGAAATTCCACATTCTATGGTCCTTCCACTGAGAAAAGTGTAGATGCACAAAGGGAGAATAATTACTCTGGCCCAGCCTAGTTTTCAGTTCTCAAATATTTGGTGATCCTTCATTGATCATAAGTTCATGTATGTTTTTTTGTTTGTTTATTTATTTTGATGTCATAGAACACTGTGGATTTAACCATTTTCAGATCTTAAACATTAAAAACACTAAAAGCGTATCCTCATATCTTTTGAAGTTATTTCCTTTAGATTTCTAGAAATTACTCTGATCTTTAATATCAGGTTAATTTAATGCCCTGGCTGTGTGATTCTAATTATACTTGTAAATGTCAGCGTTTTCTAAAAGTGAGATTAAATGTAAGAGTTGAATTATTACCAAGAATGGTATACGTTTAGACTATTTATGATAAAAGCCATTCTTTAGAAATTTCAATGCATATATATAGTTTCCAGAAAAACTGAAGATATTTTACATGATCATTCAATGCATTTTTACTTTTGGCACTGCAGCATGGCAGTTTTCATTATGCAGAGTGAAAACACAAAAATGGCTAAAAAAATCTCTTGGAAAGCTTTGCAGAAACTGAATTTATAAATCAAGTTTGCTTGATTCAACGACAAATGTTTCTTTTGTAAATATAGGATTTATACAGACTGTTAAGTCTTCTTTTAAAAACCATCAATAAATGCTTATTTTGATAAATAAGGTGGGGCCTGTAGCCAGTTTAAATTTTATTATTATAAATGGAAAGGGGAATGGAGTCATATGTCAACTTCTAAATACAATTTAGTAACTCAAACTGTTTCACTTTCTGTATTGTGTTTATTCTGTATTTCACTGCTTGAAGTTCTTGTTTGTAGGCTACTTTGAGGAACATTGTGTTCAATTTTTTCCTATTTTAGTGGATGCTGTGCTGCTCAGATCCCCCCTCAGGACAGCTATAGTCTGAATGTCCCCATCCTCAAAACTTACATTGAAATTGAATCCCCAGTGTGGCCATATATTCAGACAGGGAGGCTTTAAAAGAGAACTGGGTCATAGAAGGCTCTGCCCTCATGAATGGAATAACCTATTTGCAGATTAATGAATTAATGGGTTAATGGATGAATGGGCTATCCTGAGAGAGGAACTGGCGGTTTTAAAAGGAGAAAAGATTCCTCAGCTAGCATGTTAGCATGCTCAGGCCCCTGGCCATGTGATGCTGAATGCCACCTCAGAAGGCCATAGAGTCCTCATTGGCAAGAAGGCTCTCACGAGATGTGCCCTCTTGACCTTGAACTTCCTAGCCTCCATAACTATAAGAAATGAATTACTTTCCTTTATAAATTAACTAGTTTCAGGTAATCAGTTATAAGCAACAGAAAACAGACTAAGACAAGAACTGAAAGACCTACTCCCCCATCTGCTGTACTGAAGCCAGAAAACAGACCTTGGCTAATGAAATCAACCTTGAATCCTACCTTATGCCATAGAAAAATGTTAATTTGGAATCATGATTATTATCATTCAAAGTAATAACATTTGCAGACACATATTAGCTGCCAGGCTCATCAACATGGTAGATTGCCACAGGACTGACTCTCAGAAATGAGACAGGTATACTCTAATTTTTTTGTATATTTTTATTAGTGTTTGCTGTCTAAAATTATGGCTTAAAATATATTTAGCATGATGCACCAAGCCCACAATTGTTAGGTGTACAGATTCATAAATTTTTACACATGTATATGCTCATATAACCACTTCCAACATCCAAATGTAAATCATATATATGACCCCAAAAGTTTACTTCACCACTCCATGTTAACTATTCTTATCACCATCAGTTTTGCCTACTCTCACATTTTGTAGAAGTGGGATTATATGATAAGTATTCTTTGGCATAAAGCTTTTGTCCTTTTGCCTGATATGATGACTGTAAAATTCATCCGTGTGGATGCAAATATAATTTTTTTTTCTTTTTGTTACTTTATAGTATCCTGTTATAAGAATAAACCACAACATATGTATTCATGTTCCATTGATGGATATTTGGGTTGCTTTTACTTTTGGGTTATTATTAATATAACTGTCATGAACATACTTATGCTTGCTTTTTGGTAATATATACACTTATTCCTCTTAGACATATACCTAAAGATAGAAATGCTAGATCTTAGGGTGTATTTAACTTTTGTAAATATTGCCAAACAGTTTTTGAAAATGGTTGGGTCCCTTAACACCCTCACCAACCAAGAGTTCCCATTGCCCCACATATTTGCTAATGTCAGTCTCATTAATTGTAGCCAACTTTATGGGTAGGTAGTGGTACTTCACTTTAGTTTTAATTTGCATTTCTCAGGTGAATAATGATACCTACCTTTAACATAGCAGTGTTTCCTTTCCATCACTGTTGATTGTTCCACTTTTCCTTCTTTCAAGAAAGATCCAACTGAAATAAATAATGTAGAGTTGTGATGAAATGTGGGTGCTTTAACAAATATAAATGCATGTAGAAGGAGGATGATTATCAAAATCGTCTCTGAAGGAATGCTTTCTTTTCATTCAGAGGATGGAATTAGAGACAGCAGCAGAGTCAAAGATACTCAATATGAATTTAAGGAGCTGAGATGTGAAGCCAAGATTATAAGATGAATATCTGATGATAATGCCTTTTTAACTTGCTTTTTTATAATGATAGCAACCTGGAATAGATAGAGCTCACAGATAATTCCAAAGCTGTTAGCTTCAGCCATCTAGGGATTATTTTCTTCATAACCATGACTCTAGATAAACATAGATGGCATTACCAGTTCTTAAAAGTTCCAATGAGTGCCTAATCAATCAATAGCCATTATATTTCTGAAGTAGGCATGATAAATTAGAATATATGTTTTAACAATATGATAGCATCACCGGGTCCTGTTGATTTAAATATGTCAAATCATCATAGATCATCTTGTCAAATGTTATAATCATAGTAAGACGTCAGATTTGGAGATTTATAAAAATGATTTCAGGTTTTTCATCTTTCATAGACAGAAACTAACATGTTATCTAATGAAGCAAAAACTACAGGCATTTACATGTATGTGCCTAGTGTTAGATTAAAAGATTCATGCAACCTGTATGTTATTCGTATACATATCGAATACTCATCTCTACTGACAAGCCCTGGCTCAGACTCACAACACTTAAAGACATATCTTTGTGTTGCTTGTCCTTCAGCATGCTGACTCAGCGTAACAGAGAATATTGCTTTGGGAATGCATTATTTCTGGAAATATAGTCAGCATGGGCCAGAATGCTGATTCTGCAAACTAGTGATGAGCAGCATGGGGAAATGTGAGGATTTATAGCTGCTTTTAAGATGAGGGCCAAATCTTTGGGATGAGGGAAGGTCAATAGTTTGCTTGCTATTGGTCCATTTGTGCAGTGTATTGGGCATGCAGGGTATAATAGTTTAGATAAATGTGGTTACAGGCTCTAAAAGAAGCTACCTGAAAAGCAGATTTCTTATTTTTACCTATGAAATATATTTTATAGCTTAGCTTTTTTTGTTTTCAATTTTTATATAAATCAGAAGTCATATTATACTTCTTGAAAATATGTATATTTCATATTTGACAACCATTTACAGTACTAAGTAACCAAAACATAAATTTTACGCTTCGGATAAAAGCATAGGATGTTAATTTTACCAAAGCCAGGCTTCCCCAGCATAGTTGCAGCTACAATTGTGAGCCATTATACATAGAAAATATCTTAGAGAATATGATGTGATGTGAGTACAGTCTATAGTAATTAAGATAAGGGAAAGGCCAGTGTGTGCAGGAGAGATTGGGAAAGCCATAAAAAATTTGGGTGGAGCTTTAGACTGTGCTTTCCGCACAATATGCAATTATTAAGAATTGTTGAACTTAAATTTTTTACAAGTGGCATTACCAAAATTTATCACAAATAATTAAGCATGATTTAAAGCAAGTTAAATTAAATGCATATGAATACTACAAAGAAATGTAAATAAAAAATAGATGATATAGCATAAGTCATTGTAACTTAGATGCCAGTAGGTCTAAAATGTATTTAGGAGTTAAATTCAAAGACAAACTTTCCTTGGGCAAAACTGAGAGACACAAAGAATTGCTAAAAGTTCAGAGACAAGCAAAATGCACTGGATGGTGCTGCTTGGAGATTAGAAAACCTTCCAGAGACCTTAGCTGTGATGAGTCAGTAATAGGAAATGGTGGTAAGCTGCTAAGATGTGTGTTCAAGAATTATCTCATGCAACATTGTAATTAACCATAATATGAAGAGCCCAGGGACCTTTTTAATTTTTTTGAGTGGAGAAGCTAAAGAGTAGAATGTTAGAAAGCTTATTTAAAGCTAAGATATAAAAAAATGCTGGAGAAAAATTGAGAATTTTAAATGCTAAGCAGAAGGATTATTTAGAACCCAGTTTAGAGATGACCTTCAACATTTTTTAAGAAAGGAAGAAATAATAGGAAAATTGAGACAATGTGATTAATTGGTTTATGTTTTAGGGAGAGACTTTTGCTATAGTGATCATTTTTACCCAAAGCATATGATCAATACCTATATTTTTATCCTCTCTCTTATCACGTAATTAATGAAAGGAGAAACATTTCCAGTGTATCTGGTGGAGAGGCAGATATAAATTTCACCATTTCCTTCTACTACTCAACTATTTAGAAAATCAACTATAACAAAGTTGTGTTATGTTTTGTTGTAATTATAAATCAGTCACACTGAAACTTTAATCAGGTGGATGCACTTGCAACTGTCTTTTTAAAGACAAGCTCACATTCTGACTGTCTAGATCATCTTAGGCTCATCTTTCTAGATCTTCCACCGTGCTTTCCATAATCCCACATTGTTTCAATGTGTCTGAATTCTTTTTGCTCTTAATTTTTATCTTAACTTTTCAACTCTCCAGGATTTCTCTCCCTTCTAAATCTTGCATCATGCTACTCAATACAAAGGGCCTCAGGGCTTGGAGTCAATTAAACATGCTTCGGAATCCTGTCATTCATAAGTTCTTTTTGTGTACTGTTGGACAAAAGCACCTGACCGTTCTGAACTTGATTTAGTAGGCATATAAAATGTGAATGGTTAATAATATCGCCCTTCAATTGTGATTAAGCAAACATGTAAGTTCAATTTTATTCAGAAAAAGCACATTGTTTAGTGAATTATTATTTTTAATAATATGTAGATCTCAAATTTGCTAAGAGTTTTTATTCTTTTCTCTGTATGATACATATGATTCTTCCACGAATATTTCCATTTCAGTCACCAATTATAGCACTAAGTTTTCCCAAGTTAGTGCTGAGCAGGACCAGCAAAACCAAATCTATCTATCTAGTATCTATCTATCCAACTTAGGGAAGGGCAAACTTTCTACCCTCTCAGTGTTCAATAATTGAGTCTAGGAAATAAACTGACACTAGGCAGATTAACAGGTGTTAAGGTGTGCAAAGTTATTACCTGCATGGGGACATCACATGAAAGAAAAGTGAATACTCCAAACCCTAGTGAGATCTTCACAGGGAAGTGAGAGCAGAGATGGAGGCAACATAGGAGAGAGTAAATGATTTTGGGGCAAGATGAACAGGCCCTCATAAGAACAGTTGGTGTCCTGTCACAAAGTTTGTATGGGTGTGATCCTAACCTCTAGTTTCCCCTATGATCTGGGTTAATCCCTCCTATTTCATTAAATTCCTGGGTAAGGGATTCATGACAACTGAGTTCCTTTTGTAGGCAGATAAGGCAAGTTCAGAGAAAGCCTCTGCCTGTGTCCTTTGTTTCCCAAGTTCCTTCAGTTCCAACTAATCAAACTAGAGCATTGTATTGTGGGGTGGCATTTATTGAACTTTATATCAACCTACCTACCTACCTATCAGATCATCTTTATTCTTAATTATCTAATTATCTCTAATTACTGTACTTCTAAAGAATATAAAATAACTTATTCATTGTTGAAGTCCACACAGAAAGTATAAGTCAGGGAGAAATAGTTGTGTTTCTAAATTTAGGAATGAATTTTTTTTCTTTAAGGATGCCATTTATCACCAAGCCAAAAGCTATCTTCTTCAAGGTACTAGATGGAATCTTGTTGACTCACCAGTCAGCTGAATAAGATGTATAACATTCATTATTTTTGAGATGTGAATATCAAATTATTTGCCTTTATAGTGGAAGTTACAATTTTATGGTTGTCAAGTGAGAATTGATTTCAATTGGACATAAACAATCACTGTTATCTGTTTACCAAAGAAGAAAACAAAGTGGTAGGACATCTTCAATTTCAACATGTTTAATTAACTTGTATTTATAAAAAAGGTTTCTTAAATAATAATTCTATGATAATTTTTGTATCTTAGAACAGCCTGTGTGTGTGTGTGTGTGTGTGTGTGTGTGTGTGTGTGTGTGATGTATCTTCTTAAGGCTTTGTTATTTGCTACTGGTATAGTTGACAATAAAACTCTTTATTCTAGTTAAAAGGGTGGAATATATTTTCATAAATATTCAATTCATTTCAACATAACAATCCTCTGTGCTCTAGGCTACAATAACCAACCTCAACCAGAGAACAAAATAATTATGATTTATAGAGGCTTTTTCATCCACAGTTCTGGTTCAAAATTACTCTTCTAAAATATTTACACTCTTTCAGTACAGTATTTGAGTATCTAGTACAGCTTTATTTTGGTATTTTGCAATTTGAACAAGTGTTAGCATCTCTGAAGGTAAATGGTGGTAAGTGAAATACTAGTATATAGGCAAAATGCCTTAGGAAAGGCTTAAGTTCCAGAAAGTCTGGAGGTAAGGAAATCTCTGTTCTCTTTTTCCCTCTCTCTTTCCTCCTGCCACTTAAACATGGAGCCAAATTTGACTAAGCTCAGGAACCACACAGCCAAGTAGCAAGAACAGTGTCCTGGCTAACTAGCCAGAGGACCAGGAAAAGAGGCCCCTGGGATCTGGAAAATGTTTGGAAGATCAAAGAAAGGAGGGAAGTCAATAAAGGGACTCATCTCAGGGCTTAGGAAGAAGTATCCAGAAGCAGAAATAAGGTCTACCAAAACAGAAAACATCAACAACAACAACTAAACCTTTCTGTATAACTCACCAGAGAACTGGGAAAACTGAATTAGTGTCTTTTGTAAAGTATTAGGTTGAAAGATGACTTTTAAAATGCAAATACTCTGAAGAAGAAATGAAATTAATTTTTGTGCATTGTTCTATGAGACATAAAATTACACGTTTTTATATAAGAAAAGGAGAGAAAAGGCATAAGATTTTAAAGAACAGAACCTGAATTCTAATCCCAGTATCATTAACCAACTGAATGACCTTCATCAAGTCAGCTGTCACCACTGAGATTTGTTTTCTTTATGACAAAAACAGAATTCATAATAATTACATGTTAATTATTGAATCATTAATAAGAAATAAAAACACAACAATCACCTTTCCATATTAATATTCAAACAGCTGTATGACCCCAGGAATGGTTACATTTATCATTAATGATTCTTGATTTTCCATTATAATAGAATGGCATTTTCATAGGTATTAACCCATTTTATTTAAATGTAGCTCCAGGAAGATAGGCAAAAATAATGTCACATTTGCATATTATCTTTAAATTTATGTAGTGCCAATTCACGATTTCATTACCGTCCTATTACTGCCCAGTGAAATAGGCAGGGGAAATATTATACTCATATTTTACAACTGAGTATACTGAAGGTCAAATAGTTTAATTAAATGAGGTGTTCAAGGCTACACTTTATAACATAAAGCCAAAACTAAAGACAAACTGTTATGACTCAGTGTCCAGTATTTCTTCTTTACATCATGCTGCTGTATATTGAAAGGTAAAATTATCTGGTGGAGGTTTTGTTACAGTAGGTAACTAGTCAGGCATGAAGGGGACAGAAGAGGGCTCCCCCCACCCACCAGGAATGTCAGGAAACCACCAGGTGATGGTATGGCAGTTGTTGCACTGCCTCTCTAAAATGATAACTGGTCGCAGCCAGCACCAGGGAGAAGCAGTTTCCCAATAGATACAGAAATTGATAATCAGAAGCTTCCAATAAAATCTCAGGAATAGGCCAGGCACAGTGGCTCACACCTGCAATCCCAGCACTTTGGGAGGCCAAGGCAGGCGGGTCACAAGGTTAGGAGTTCAAGACCAGCCTGGCCAACATGGTGAAACCCCGTCTCTACTAAAAGTATAAAAATTAGCTGGGCGTGGTGGCAGGCACCTGTAATCCCAGCTACTCTGGAGGCTGAGGCAGGAGAATCATTTGAACCCGGGAGGTGGAGGTTGCAGTGAGCTGAGATCATGCCACTGCACTCCAGCCTGGGCAAAAGGGTGAGACTCCGTTTAAAAAATAATAATCATAATCATAATAAAATCTCAAGAATTGGAAGAGTGGGCTCATGCATGCACATTAGAGACAAAATGGTGGAGCATGACCTTCTGGGGGCATTCCACTGGAAAAGGGAAAAAAGCTCCAGGTGGGTATGCATGCAACTTCTTAAACACACTGCACATGCTCACATCCCAAGCACAAGGAAGGCACCCCACATCCGGGCAGCTCAATCTAAAGGAAGAATGAAGGGAAAGTGGGGCAAGACTCCGAAAGTAGGCTACTATATAAAGTCCTGGGTTCAAGGTTAAATGGGGCACTTGACCGCCAAGTCAAGAGACCTCCATTTGCATCTCTTCCAAGTGTACTTCCTTTTCTTTAATGCTATAAAGCAATTTAATAAACTTCTACTCCTGCTCTGAAAGTTCCCTTGGTCTCTTTTTCTGCCTTATGCCCCTCAGTCGAATTCTTTCTTCTGAGGAGGCAAGAATTGAAGTTGCTGCAGACCCATACAAATTTGCTGCCAGTAACTTGGATATTTTCAGCCCCTAACAGTTTCACCACATCTTAGTCACAAACAGGATTCATGTGCCTGTCTCATAGCCAAGCACCCTTTTTAATTTTTAATATAAAATTATTTCCCTACCATTATTTAATGTATGACCTTGGGAAAATTATCGTATCCTTTATAGCCTTACGTTTTAGTTCTATAAAATGGAAACACTAATATCAGTCTTTTAGAGTTCTATAAAAATTGGCATTAGTTTGAGGAAGACATCTACTATAATAGGAAATACAGGCTATAGATAGATAGGTAAGATTAATTATGGGAATTGGCTCATATGATTATGAAAGCCAGGAAGTCCCTCCCATAATCTGCGTTTCCAAGCTGGAGAAACAGAAAATCCTGCTGTTTAACTCAGTCTGAAGCTGAAGGCCTGGGAACCTGAAGTTGTGAGGTTTCAGAGCCAGAGAAGATGGTTGTTCCAGCTCAAAAAGAGAGAAAGAGAATTTGCCTTTCCTCTGCCTTTTCCTTCTTTCTGGGTTTTCAACAAATTGGATTATGCTGCCCACTTTGATGTGAGGATGGATTATCTACTCAATCTAAAGATTCAAATGTTGATCTCTTCCAGAAATCCCCTTACAGACACACCTCAAAGTACTGTTTTACCAACTACCTGGATAATTTCTTAGTCTAGTCAAGTTGACACATTAAATTAGCTCCCATAGTGCCTATTTTTTCATCACTTTCATGGATGTTGAGACAGTCCAAATGTCACTGGTAATCCGCTTCCTGTGCTCCGCCACCACCACTCCTGATTCCTGACCTGGATGTCTGTGGTCGTTTGTACACACATATTGGTAAACTGCGACCCAGAAAATCATGTTGTAAAATTAATTCTTGCTCTGGTAGGAGGTTCCCAAGGATCTCCTGTGAAAAAGTGTTTGTTTTGGAGTAACAGAGACTTATCACTGGGCTCACTTCCAATCAGGTCACTTCCATGATCCAATATGCTTTGCTATTTGCCTTGGATATTTATTATCTGCAGAATTGCTAATCTAAGTGTGCCTGATATTTAATGTTGGCTTGTGAGAAAAAAAAAAAAAAAAGATGTGAGGTCAGACACAGGATTAAATTCTGGCACTATCACTTAATAACTCTGTAATCTTGGGCATATTACTTATTTGTTTCTCAGATTCTTAACTGTTAATGTAAATCATATAATAATTACTCTTTTAAAAATACATTTTTTTTTTTTTTTTGAGATGGAGTCTCGCTCTGTCGCCCAAGATGGAGTGCGGTGGCGCGATCTCCGCTCACTGCAAGCTCCGCCTCCTGGGTTCACGCCATTCTCCTGCCACAGCCTCCGGAGTAGCTGGGACTAAAAATACATTTTAATTCAATTCAATGGGATGTTGTCCGCCAAACTTCTGCTCGATAGTGGGCACTTTAAAAATGTTTTGTTTCGGCCGGGCGCGGTGGCTCACGCCTGTAATCCCAGCACTTTGGGAGGCCGAGGCGGGCGGATCACGAGGTCAGGAGATCGAGACCATCCTGGCTAACACGGTGAAACCCCATCTCTACTAAAAATACAAAAAATTAGCCGGGCGTGGTGGCGGGAGCCTGTAGTCCCACCTACTCGGGAGGCTGAGGCAGGAGAATGGTGTGAACCCGGGAGGCGGAGCCCTGGGCGACAGAGCGAGACTCCGTCTCAAAAAAAAAAAAAAAAAAAAAAAAAAAAGTTTTGTTTCCCTTTTCTCCTCCTTTTGATCACTGGGTTTGTTTTTTGTTTTGTTTTTCTGGTTTTCTGCTCCCTCCTATGTGTTCCTAAATCTGATAACTGTGCTGTTATGTCACAAAGCCTGCGAGATACTTCTAATATTGTTGTAAAGAACAATGGTTTACATTTATTTGGGGATTATGAAATATATAGTATTATAGATGGTAGTAATTTCATTAAATGTTTTAGGTTTTTGAATATTCATTACAACCACTTAAGATATGTACTAGCATTATTTTATGATAATAATTGAGAAAACTAAGGCTTAGAAAGTTAAACAAGCTGGTAAAGTTCACACAGCAAACAAGTGGCAGAGTCTGGGTGCAAAGTAATATTTCTGAAATAAAAATCTGTGCTTTTAAGCTATCAGGCTAAATCACTACCTCCAGCAAATAAGAGAATTACAATCCTCTGTGTCTCATCAAATTCTGTAACCTGCTCAGAGACCCTTAGGGCACCTTAAGGCCACATTCTCTGCACAGTAGTTCGCTTTAAGGTCGTTGCTAGGTAATACAATGGCTAGAGATGCAGCATACTGAGCTCCCTAAATTTGAAAAACAAAACACAGGGTGAGTTTGACATCTCTAATTACCATATGAAAATGACTACTGAAGAAAGATGCCTAATAATTCACACCTTGGGCTTATTACAGCAAGCATTCTGAGATGACATTTCTTAGCTATTTAGGAACACCCGTAGTATAACATTAGCTAGAAACACAGGGACAATCAATCTCACAACAAATGTATCCTGATGGTTTTGTTAGAGACTCCTAAATTGCTGGATTTACACATTTGTCATAAGCACTGGAGATGTTTCCTCTGTTGATATGCAAACATCAGATTGTTCTCTAACATCCAAAACAATGATGGTTTCTTTTTTTATCATTGTGCAATTTGATTCCAGATTAAGCAAACAATGCAGCATCATCCCAACTCCCTATAATTTGGGGAAGCAAAACAGTTGCGTTTTAGCATAAGGATAGCAAGACTGAGAAGGAACTTCACATACTGAAAGTAGGTGAGGGGTGTGAAGGTGAGTAGTGGGGATAGAAATTATATGGCTGATTTTCCTTTCAAATCTGGGCAAATGTGATCTCAGTATACTATGTATTAAGATTATTTTGAAACGCTACAGTCAATTACTGAGACTAAACTATATATTAGTCACTGAGGTATTAATTAAAACTTTTATTGAATAAAGCTACATAATAGGTGTATTGCTTTACATTTTACAAACCACTGCTCTATTTCTCTGTATATTTTTTGTAACTGGTACATAATACATTTTCAGTACCTGCTTCTTGAATAAATATAAGGCACTTTTCAAATATTATTATATTTATTTATATAACCCTGTGAAGTAGTTATTATTACAATTTTTCTGATTCAGATGAGTTAAGTAGTCTGAGATAGAGTTGCTCAAGGTCATTCAGGTAGAAAGTGGCAGGCGAGAACTTGAACACACTGTGTTCTCCAACTTCAAAAGCCCTATTCTTTCAATTACCCATTACATTACATTATAGCATCTCTCTGGAGAGAATATGACCTGACCTGTAAAATATTAGAATGCATAACTCAAATCCATATAAAATCGGCCTTACTTTTACATTTTGAAATTTCAGTGTATGATACAATTTCCTGGTGCCTTTAATTATCTTGCTTCATACTATTAACAATACTTAATATGATTTCAGTCCTTTGACTGTATTTTTCCTATTGCTTTTCCAACAAAGCCTTAAGGACAAAAGAGAACAGGCATGCTGAAGACAGGATAAAATACCTTTTGCAATTATGGCCTGGATGGGAAGACTTATCTCTAGAAACTCACTTGGGGGAAATAGTGAAGGATTTACATGTAATCATCTTTTGTGTTGCTCAAACTAAATAAAATGTGAAAATTGGTACATTTTAAGGAATTCATGCAAAAATATTTAAAATGATATTAGTTTGTCTTCACATTACAATCCAGGTTCAGCAAATTCACTCTATTTTATAAAAATCATATTTTCTGATTCAGGAAATTACTATAAGATCTGAAAACCATATAGCAAGTTTTTAATAAATATAAGATATCTGTTCAAAGATGAGTATATCACTAAAGTAATTAAATTGTGTGACTTAAGGAAATCACTGACATAGTAAAGCAGAGTCCCTGTGTATACTAATGCAAGATGCTTGAGGAAATTGAGTGGAAAAAATACTTTCTGTGAACATATCTGCAATTAGGATGGTGAGATATTTGGCAACAGTGAAAAGTAAGTTGTGAAAATAATAATTGAGTCTTTACTTTGCTCTTGAATTTCTACTCATTCAAAATTTCTCCCATCCATGTTTTCTGTTCCATCCCTTCTTAATTAACAAGGAAGAGCCAAATACACGATCAACTCTCTCTTTGTGTTTAGGTTTATGTTACCCAAGGTATCTTGTCATAGACACTTCACAACTAAATCTAATACATTTGCCACTCTTTCAACTCCTCATATGCTGGAATTCATCCCATAGAACCCTTTGGGCATGACTGCAGAGACTTTGCTTGACTATATTCCTCACGGAGAATGGAGAATATCATTAGGATAAGAAGTGGTTCATATTAAGTTTTGCTTTCATTGAATATTCAGCCTCTCTGAAATTTCTGCCATTTGTTTCTATTTTATTCTTCTAGGAGGACAGAAGCATTTTGTTTTCCCTTTATTGGATGATGAGAAAAGAAACACACACACACACACACACACACACACACACACACACACCCAACAACTAATCCCCATAAAAGCACTTGGAATAGCACTTGCCACTTAGGAAACACCTAATAAAGGTAAAATTATTATTAGCTTCCTGATCTTGTGCAAAGGACAAAGTTTTCCTAAGCCCTAGATTCTTCCATTATAAAATAAAGATCCATTCAATTATTCATTCTAGAAACATTTAGGAGTCTACTATGAATTAGCAACTGACAGCTATTTTGTATTGAGTTTAGAAGGACTAAGTGAGGTAATGAATATTAGATGCTCAACACAAAGCCTCCTGGTTTCTAAGCACCAAATAACTGTAAGTTGGTGATTGAGAGTCATAGTTATGTTTATGGAAAAAAACAGATGATTGTTGGGATATAAATTTAAAAACGAACTACCAAAAACCAAACTCAAACAGATTCAGGCAAGAAATCCAAGAAAAAACAGAGGACCAATGTGGAGCTGCAGAAGAGCATGCAGCAAGTGACTTAGCCCCAGGTCGAGAATAAAATATTATACTCCAACTATCCAGTTTTGTGTAGCAATTTGGGACTGAAACCCAGAATAGAATCAAGAGGGAACTGGAGGGGACAGAAACTAAAGATTCCTAAGGAGTAAGAGCATCATTGGTGACAATGTGGTTAAAAACATCAAACTACAAAAGCAAAAAAATTCAATAACTTGAAAAATCTAATCAAAATGATGTGAGTGGCAGTGGGGATTGAGTTTCTGACATTCAAGACAGGAAAGAGATGATGGAAAATTCCAAATAGAGACTGCCAGAGAGTCAGGACCCACGGGATTGAGGAACAAGAGTGAGGTCATATTATTGCAGGTCTTTCCTTAGTTCAGCTAAAGATGGGGTTCTTGTCCATCCCACGGCCACAAAATTTAGGCTTGCAGATGGTTTAAGGGGTGAGTAAAGCAGGATTTTATAGGGTAAAAAGGGGGAAACAGGGATCCCCCACAAGGCCAGAGTCCCCTGGTGGAATGCTTCCCACCCTCCATTGGAATCCCAGGTTCCACACAGGAAAAGGAGGGGCCAGACTCTTCCCTGCTGCAAATGGTGTGAACTTCTCGAGGCTCCACCCCAGGGGGTAGGCTGGCTGAAGTTTCTCCAGGGATCCCCTTGGCTGTCTCATTTCCCCCTCTAAAGAAGTACATCTAACTGTAGTTAGATTAAGAATAAGGGCAAAGACCAATCTTAACTACTTCCTACTGACGGGGGCACTATTTTGGATAAATGGCAGTCAGAGCTCCCTGGAGGGCCTATTTAAGGGTTCCCAGCAGAAGGGGCCAGTGTCAGAGACTCCGGTTGCATGACTGTTTGGAGTCTGATGGCCTGAAGGCAAGAACAGACAAATGGGGTTATTAGAAAACACGTATCAAAATGAAACAAGGGGAGGGGTAAGGAGAACTCAAAAATTCCAAGGCCTTTTACCAGTTGGCCCAGGGAGAGGGAGGCGAAAAGCCCAACTGGTTGAAAAACTTTACCCTTTTGCTGGCATGTCAGGCTTCTGGGTTCCCTTCCCCTGAGCCCAATTCTAAACCAACCAGTTTAAGGTTTGGGAAATTAACTGGTTCCTGTTTGGAGGATACATCCAAGGGGAGTGCCTTGTAGTACAGAGACACAATTACCTATCAGGGAAGAGAGGAGAGGAGAAGAAAGGAAAAAAAAAGGCATTTTGTTCACAAGAGTCCCAGGGGTTTAGGAGGAATTCTAAAGGGGTACAGACTGAAGATGAATGGCTACACACTAGAAAAAGAGGAACAGGCTTCCCTGATTCCCTTCTCTTCATGGCAGATACCTGGCGTATGTGAGGGAGAGAGGGAAGAACGTCCTCTTTCCTTCTTCCATCCTTGCATCCCTGAGTCCTGGGACCTTGGCAGGTCCCACCACGAGTGCCAAAGCAGTGTGCACCCATGAAGCAGGGAGGGCCTAGAGAGTAGGAATTATCTGCTGTTGCCTATGCCTCTATCCCCACTACTGTCAGTAGCTTTGGAGTACCCTAGACCTCATTTTTCCCACGTATATTAACGTGGCCTTTATCCATGAAACAGGAAGCTTGGGGTTGGCTTAATCGGCAGGAATCAACTACACTCACCTGTGCTGTGCCTTTTAACCTCTATTGTCATTGCCTCGGGATCCCTCAATCTACTTTTCTTTCCTAGGGCTTTGACCCAAAGCTTCGAATTGACTTTGGGAAAAAAACGTGTCTTGGGGGTTTCCATGAATTCCTTATCATAAGCCGAATGCTAAGGTGAAACTGTGGAACTGAGTCCTCCTCCAACAAGGGACAAAAAAGGATGTCTTGTAACACATCCAGATAACTGGTAGCTATAGTTATGCTTGCTGGGATTTGCATGCATGGCTTTGGTTAGTTCCCTTGGTCTGACTTTCCCAAAAAGGAAACCTCCTAGTGATGGGCATCCTATTTATTCCCATCCTATTTATTCCCATCACCTGACACGATTTGCAGGATAATTTCTCAGAACTAGAATATTGATCCAGAGTTTTACATTACCCATCCCTCTTGTTCTTTCTGAATTGCAACCGGAGATTGCTGGTAGGTTCACAGGAACAAGCAAGGTTAGTCTAAAATGCAGGCAAAAACTTAAAAACAACTAGTGAGTTTAGAATTTAATGACAAATATATGATGACTTTTGAAGCATAACTTCTCTCTCTCTAGTCCTCATTTTTGTTAAAAAAAATCATCACAGGACTGTGTTATTTGCAACATAGACTTTAGTTTTATAACTGCCCTGATTATTTGCATAAAGTGCAGCAAGAATAATTATTTCTACAAAAGCCTTCTGGATTGGCTTTGATGGAAGTTTGTTCCCCAAGGAATCTCAGATAAGACCTTTTAAAGCCGAGCTCAGCCGTGGGTTTGCATCCTCAAATACCTGAGAGTTGGCTGATCCTCTCCTCTTAAGGTCCTAAGATAAACTTGGAGCTCCTGGACCTGTTAAAAATTGACATTCTTTACTCACAAGAGGTCAAGAACTCTGTACAGGGACTGTGTAGATGAGGGTAGGAGGCCAGTCACCCATGGGACTTTTATTGCCTCTGCAAGTTGAGACTGACTCTTTAAAGGGAAGCATACCCTTCCAGTCAAAGCCTTGGTAAAATTACCAGTTTCTCCAGTTGTGTCCTGTTGCAAAAGAAAACTGGATTCTTATTGCACTGATACAAACAATTATGTTGCCATAAGAATCAGAGATAATATCCAGATTTTAGACGAACCAGGCAGAGTGAAACAAACATGCTCCAAATCTTGATCCCAGGAGTATACCTTACTTAATTATTAAAGGTTGTATATAGTTCAAAGTTTCCTGGATTCTGAAAAACAAAACATGGATAAGCAATATTCCAAGCAAAGGTTAAAAAGATTTGATTCCGTTTCCAGAGTTCAGTCCATTTAGTGAAATCTTGTTTTACTTGATATTCATCAACATTTTAGCTCTTTATCAGTCCTATACATTTTCCTTTATTCCAATGCTACAATCTCTATAGTTATCAGAGGCCTGTATTTGAGAGCACCTGTTAAAAGTTCTATAGCTCATTATAAACCGTCTTTGAACAGGATTAAAACAAGACAACAATTGTCTGTGAATAGCAAAATGTCCAGAGTAGTTACAGTTAGAAACATGATTGGCAAAGAAGTTTGATCATTTCTGTGGTTTAAAATAACTTAACATAAAAACCTTAATTATGATTGATAGCATATACTCAGACATTAGAATTTTAGAAATACCATACAATTTTGGAACATATATAAGCATTATTTACCAAAAATATGACCTAAAGAAGATTGAACATCATTTCGGCCATCCCACGTACCTGAACATGTCAAATAATCCTGTTTGCCTCTCTTTTCTGGACACCTCAGGGGTCCTCTGATGTATTGGAAAAGCCAGGTGCCAGGGAAGACAATTTTGAAACTGAAGTTTGATTTTGGTAAGGCTGTTAAATGTCTGAGGTTTAAAACACTTGATATTATTAAATAGAATTCCAGATTACCATAAGTTATTTACTTTACCTAAATAATGACTCAGACATTTTAAAGAAGCAAAAACCTTTTACATCCATTTACAAAATTTTGCAAAGAGCAGATTAGAGCTTTAGGAAAACTTTGTTATGCTTTTATTTCAATGCTCGATTTACAGAAAAAACACATAATATCATTTTTTTTGAATTTAGTCAATATGTTCACTCAGAGAACCTCTTCTGCAAGATTATTTTCCACCACTTTTTGAACCTTCAGCTTTTTCCTAATTTAACTCAAAACAATCCTTTAATCCTGGCAGAAGTTTACATTTCCAGGCCGTTTTATCACCTTGTACTAAAAAATACATTTTACTATTCTTACACACCTTGCATGTAAATCTATTTCTAATAGTTTCAATTAACTCCTACCAATTTTTAACTTGAAAACTTGGTTAAGTTGCTCTGTGTGCTAACTGCAGCCAAGGTTTCCCTTCTAAGTTAAGGGCTTGGTTAGTTTCATACGTCCCCAGACCCTACAAATTGTGAAGCTGCCAAGTCAAATAGGTCTCAAAACCCAAAAAGCAGTTTGTCACCTCAAAACACAGCAAACCTTGCATCTGACCTGCATAGTTTAGTTCACCTATTTATATTTTAATTATACCTGCATTTTACTGATCGTCTGTAGAGCTATTTTCATTTCTCAAAAATTAAAGTTACGTGAACTGAGAGGTTCCATAGCTTTTAACTTCTCTTTAAAAAATATTACATCCAAGCGCTTGTCTTTTTTAGGCCAAATTAATTAGAGCTCTTTTTACAGACATCACACACAGTATACAGACAGACAGGCAGAAGAGAACCCAGTCGCTGGCTGGGGCCGTTTGAAAAACAGAGCTAGGAAAACATGCAGATGTGGGACCTGAGAGGGCTCATCCCATCAGGCAGGATGGCTGAACAAAGATGCCCTCAGGATATAAAACAAGATGGAGGCTTGATTTCACAACCAAAATTTTGCAGAGAAAAACAGTGATAGTTGTGGGGGCATGGCCTAGTAAAACATCTTCTAAAAGGCAAAAAACAATGACAAGTTAACTGCTGAGGAGGTAGAGAAGGGGAAGAAAAAAGGTTTAGAAACGCCTGGGGAAGAACCCCTTATGCAAGTGGTTCCTCCACCAAGGAGACAAATGTAATTGCTGCGGGTCACAGCTGGCCTCCCTGTCCCGGGGAGGAGGAGACTCTGTGGGTGTCTGGCAGAACACCACCAGCCAGCTGCCCGCCACACCTTAGGCCAGGCCTCCAAGTCCTGGCAGGGAGGGGAGAGCGGTGGGGAGCTGGTGGTCTCCAATCAGTCCGGAAAAAGAAAGGAAAAGGCCATGAATAGGCCCCGGAACGACAGGGCTGGGAGCATGGTTCCCCTCACCCTCAGATGTCTGAGGATGAAAAGGCTTAGGAGCAACAGAAAGAGGTTTCGAATCCCCATTTCACTCACCACTTCTTGAGTCCCCGCAGTTGCACACCAAAAATGTTGCAGGACTTTCCTTAGTTCGGTTCTTGTCCGTCCTACAGCCACAAAAATTCACGCTTGCAGATGGTTTAAAGGGTGAGTAAAACAGGGTTTTATTGAGTGAAAAGGGAAAAGAGGGAAACAGGGATCCTCCGCAAGGCCAGAGTCCCCTGCTAGAGTGCTTCCCATCCACCGTTCCAATCCCGGATTCCACGCAGAAGAGGAGGGACCGGGCTCCTCCCTGCTGCGAATGTCCTGAATTTCTCGAGGCTCCACCCCAGTGGAAAGGCTGGTTGGAGTTTCTCCAGGGGCCCCCTCCCACTTGGCTGTCTCAATATCTCTCTTGGACATACCAGGTACAAAAGCAGACACCAAATGACACAAGTAACAGGAAGCTTCGCAAGTGGCAGAGACAGAATGCTTGGATGACTGACTTTTCATATCCTTCGTAACTAAGGTCATAAACAGGATCTTAGGCCTGCTATTGAGAGGTCATCATGGTACCTTCCAGTGTTAGGAAAATACAGGGGAAGGAATTACTGAAACCAATTCGGTGTCAAAGAGCAGAGACAGTTTCAGGTGAGGCAAGAGAATGGAAATGTCTATTCAGCTCTCCCAGTGAGACACTTAGGTCTTGTTCCAGCTGATACCTCATCCTGGTGTCTTCTCTTGGCACAGTCACTGTCCTCATAAACCCTGGAACTCAGTTTAAGGTACCTGTCTCCTCCATAGTGTTTAAGATAGGGCATATTTAGACAACAGAGAAAGAGATGCATGCACGTGGCATGGGGAAGGAAGGTTGGGAGGGAGGGACTTTCTAGCCTTCTATAAATTTATCGAACAAATTTATGATCTAACTGTGGGATATGGGAATGCACTCTTAGAGAGACCACCCTAGCTAATGGCAATATCCCGAGATTGGGAAACAAACAAGGACAGTGTTGATCTCATTCTGGTAGAAGTATTTAAACTTCTGTTTCTCACTAAAAGATATATTGATTCAGGTGCTTAATTACCAGATAAACATATGATGTCATATGTTTATCTCTCCTCCATAAGTCCTAAAATCTCTCATCCATAAAAAGAGTCCCTTCATAGCTAATAATTTGGATGACTTTAATTATTAAATTAAGAAAATAAAAGCAAAGACAGAACACAAGTAACTTTCTCATCGCAGGAGCAGCAGTAAAATCTCTTTATAATGCTGGCATAAAGGGACAGATGTAACATCTGTGATTTAGATTAATCACGCAATATTTATTAGCTTCCAAAGGTGGTAGTAGATAGTCACAGACACACTTAGAAAATGTCAAATTCTGTCTGCCTCAGAAACCTTTTGGTCCCTGGTAGTCTAGTCATTAGGATAAAAAGGCAAAATATGCCCCAAAATGTTAAAAAAGAAACCTTTATAAAAATATCTATTATTACATATACATATTAGTCATTTTCCAAATTTATTCAAAGAAAGTTGACGATCACAAAAAAACTTTAATTTTTTTTGTCATTCAAATTCTGTTATATAACAAGTAAAACTTTAATACAAATTCGGAGTGCAAAGCCCCTCAAACCAATTCAATTAGGTCTCAAGTCCTGGGATAATTTCTCTCTTTTTAATTTTCTGGGTTCCAGGTCTCTTGTTTTTGGGGTTTGGCAGGGGTACATTTACCTAGGTTGATGGTAAAGTCAGAGATGGGGGATAGGGGGTTTGTGGATTTAATTGGAAATAGTTCATGAAATTGAGCGGATGTGCGTGAACGTACATGCCTGACTGTGCGTGCGTGAGTGTGCATGCGTGTCTATTGTTATGTCTTTGAAGCATGAATTAATTAACAGCTTATGGTTATTATGCCAGCCCGGAATATTCAATATAAGCTCAGCTTCTACTTATTGATCTGGCAGGAATCAAATCTGAGTTCATCTACAGCAGATTCAGAGGGGACAAGGCCTTCCTCGATGGTGAGTGATAGCGTCTACCAAAGTTAAAAATCCCAAATGCATGAGTGCTCCCATGACTGGTTAATAGGGTGGTAGTCATTAGTCCATCAAGATGCCTTATTTAAGTGGAATGTGTGGGCGATCTTAGCTTTATGACCCTGAAGTAAGAACCAGATGCCAGGTATAGTTTCAAAATAGTCACCCCCTAGTGTTATGGGCCCGGAGCGAGGAGGGTAGTACTCCCGAGCCGGATGATGATTTCTCGGAGGTTGGTAGATTAAGAGACCAAAATTTAGTAGGAGATATCCATGTTGACGAGAGATTTCTTGACTGAAATGTGCTATGTTCGATGAACGAATGTATGCACTATGTAATATTAAGCATTCCTAATACGGGTCAATATTCGTGTGGATTAGGTTTTATTGTACACTTTATAATAGTAGATGTGCGATAGTTAAGGAATTGTTAATTTGTGCTTATATGCATGTGGACTGGATTTGAAGTATATTCTAATATATGAATGTACTATGTACAAGTAGGCAGTTATAGTACTATATATTATTCATGGGGATTAGCAGTAATGCACGAAGTACCTAAAAGCACTAATGTATTAGTGCTAATTGATTAATACCGACATGGTAGTCAAAGTGCATGCTGGGAAAAAAATCAGGGTGTAGTTTAATTAGAATTTCAGCCATGGGTGTTGACGATGAAGCGGGAATGCTTTTCCCTTGAGTTGTCCTGGGGAGGGGATTCTCCATTTCTGGTTTACAAGACCACAGTATTGAATTGTAATACAAGGGCCTTTTCATTTAAGTAGTTTATATTCAGTGGTATAAGGGTGAGGATGATAGAGAAGTACCTAATAGATGCTGTCTGTCCGATGGCAATAATAGGGTATTTGATGGGCTGTCCTCTGATTCATGTGAGTGTAAGCAGGTCAGCCACTAAGGTTCAGTATAGGCATTGAATTAATGGCTTGAATATTATGCTTTGTTGTTTAGACGTCCGAAGTACGGGAATAACTGCTAGAACGAGAATGGAGAATACAAGGGCCAGTACGCCTCTTAGTTTGTTAGGGATAGATTGTAAGATTGCGTAGGCAAACGAAAAGTATCACTTTGGCTTAATGTGGGGTGGGGTATTGAGGGAGTTAGCTAAAGTGTAATTATCTGGGTCGCTCAGGAGGTCAGGCGAAAATAGTACTAGAGTTATTAGAAGGAGGAGGAGAAAAATTAAACCTAGAATATCTGGATTCTGTTTTTAATTCTCTGGTCAGTCTGAAGCCCACTAGCTTGGTGTGGTGCCTGAGACATCTCCCATGATCGCCTCTCATATCCTCTAAGTGAGTGTGTGTATCTTTGCTGCAGCTGTTAAGTGATACGTCTAGTAAATATTTCAAGCTTCCATTTTAGTGACAGGAATATTAATGGATCAAAATCATTGACAAATTCTCCCACTGCCTTTTTTTTCTAATTTGTTTTCTCTATAGCTTTGAGCATTTTGAAGTTCCGAGGGCCAATATCAGGGCATGGCTTAGGCCAGGGAAGCACAGCCAGGTATACCATGAAGTTGGCCTCGAATGTAGAAAAGCAGAAGAATATACTCTGAGCCTATGGGTGGTTCAACATGGTATGTCAGAATAGCAAAGTTCTAGGAGTTTGAAGCCAAACACCAGATAAACTTCATTGAAGTGTACTATGAGGGCTATGGATTCCTCTGAAACCTTTGGCAGAGAATTTGGGGATTAGGGGTATATTGAAGTTATTATTTTCATCAGAGACATGAGATCCTTGGAAGCACAACTTACTGTCATTACTGTGTACTCTTTAGTTCTGATTTTATTGCTGAGACTCAACATGTAAATCTTTTCCAACTTAACCTGATCCTACAATTATTGCTTGAGGCTACTTTTTACGGAAAGTTAACTATGATGATATTACACTATCTTCAAGTTTTAGCTCACAAAGTGATTGCCCACTTGGTTCCAGAGGTCAGATAAAAGTAAACACTGAAATTACATTTAGAATATTATTTTAACTTCATTTGATTATAGGAGGGAAACTTTCTCTTGGAATCAGGAAATAAAGCTATAGAATAAAAACCTTTTATTTTTGTTTATTTTCAAGTAAAATAATAAGGGCAGTAGTGTTTCCTTATGACAGTGGCACTGTGATTTGGTTTCATACAAACTCATTTCATGCTGGGTTTCTGACAGTTTGACAGATTCTGTATCTTGCTTGAAAACATGAGCCTGTAGAGAGGCTTTTGATGGCATAGATACACCTTTCTCTGGGGAACATCATTCCTTTCAAGGCAGTTCCTGCTGGTGACCTACCATCAGTGTTTCTGCATTATATATGATTCTGGAGGGTGACTGAGATAAACCAGGGGGACATAGAAGAATTATACTGAGGGATCCAGAAGGCAGTAGGACCCTGGCATTCTGGAACCATGAGCAGACCTGGTGACACTTAAAAAAAAAAAAGAGGAGTAAGTCCATAAGTCCTCATGCAGGCAGATCATAGTAGAAGGCATTGTCATTCTGATTCAACCAGCAATGTCATACATACCAAGCAGAGCTTGTCTCAGTGACTATTAGGCTGATATGTACACATTTTCTAGAATAATATACACAATGAGATATATGAAAGATTATTTTAAAATGTGTTCCCATATAGAAATAAAAAGAAAAAGAGACAGAACTCCTGGAGATGATTCCTAGTGTCAGTCCTGATCACATATTACTGAAATAAACTATTTGCCTATTTCCAAAATAAAATGCTAATTTCATTTAAATAGGAATTTTGTTTCATCACTCTCTGGATAATAACTCTGGCATACAGTAGGCAACCACAATACTGTTAGTTCACTGCGTAAGAAACAGAATATAGCACGTGAAATGTTTAAAGATAAATGATAAATTATTATTTGATAAATGATATGGAGATAGATAGTTCACTGTAAAAAAATTGGGTAGGATATTTTCCTTATATGAAAACAGATTTTAGCTAACTTAAAGATTTAAATGAAACATCATAGTATTATAATGTAATCAAAAAAGGTCCAATTTGATTTTGCAATTCAGAAAGACTCCAGGGATTTCCTATGCATCAGAATACTGATAGAAACCTAATTGAAAAAAATAATACATTTGCATATAAATAAAAATGTAAATATTTTTGAAATTCTCATAATCCATAAGTAATAAATAATAAAGTAGAAAAATTATTATATATGGAAGATTAGTATATATGGAAGATCAAAGATTAATAGCCCCAATTTAGAAATAACCTTTGTAAATTAATAAGTAGAGAAAATATCCTAATAGAAAAATGGGTAAGACATAATTTTCAAAAGAAGAAATACAAATGGTAAATACCTATGTAAAAAAAAGTTTAACCACTGTAGTAATCAAGTAAATCCAATTTAAATAAATATTATCGTAGCCGAGAATGATGGTTTCCAGCTTCATCCATGTCCCTACAAAGGACATGAACCCATCCTTTTTTATGGCTGGATAGTATTCCATGGTGTATATGTGCCACATTTTCTTAATCCAGTCTATCATTGTTGGACATTTGGGTTGGTTCCAAGTCTTTGCTATCTCAGCACAGAAACTATCGCAAGCACAGAAAACCAAACACCGCATGTTCTCACTCATAGGTGGGAATTGAACAATGAGAAAACATGGACACAGGAAGGGGAACATCACACACTGGGGCCTGTTGTGGGGTTGGGGGAGGGAGGAGGGATAGCATTACGAGAAATGACGAGTTAATGGGTGCAGCACACCAACATGGCACATGTATACATATGTAACAAACCTGCATGTTGTGCACGTGTACCCTAAAACTTAAAGTATAATAATAAAAAATAAATAAAAATTATTGTAGCCTATTAAATTAGAAGAAAAGATAGATGATACACCAGATATCCAATAGTAGTAGCGGCACTATGACATAGGTTCTCTAATCTGCCACTGGTTAAAATGCACCTTTTTGGAAGGCATTGCTCTATTATAGCAATTAGAAATTAAATTGTCTATAGCAAAAGCTGAAGGAGTCGTAATTTAAACTATTCTGGTGTTTTGTGCTCTCACATAATAGGAAAACTGGAGATGGAAAATCCAGGGATAGTACCCATCTCCATAAAATCATCTCTTCTCTCTCTCTTACATGCACTCCCTCCACGTGCATGCACATCCAGCCATTACTAGATTGCTATTCATTCTCCTGATGTAGTTGCTAGAACTCCAGTTCTGTGATGACATTCCTGTCTCCACATTCCAGTGCTACAGGTACAATAGAAGGATGTCAAAAAAGTCAGACTTTCATTAAAGAACTTTCCCCGACGTCCATCTTGAATTAGATCTCGCTGGATGGAACTCTGTCACGTAACATTCTGCAGGCAAGGGCATGTGAATGGCCACAAATCTTTTATAAGAGAGAATCAATTTGGGTAGGCAATCAGCAGACTCTGTCACAGCCTCAAAAATTCATACCGAACCCATCAATATCTCAATATCACTTGTAAGAATTAATCTTAGCCACTAGACATATGTAAAAATATTATTTTACAAATACACTTATCGAAACAGTAGTTATGATAGTAAAAAAAACTGACACTATTCCATAAGAGAGGAACTGTTAATTTAATCAAGTTATGGTCACATTATTCATATACTAAAATAAGGTTTACAAATACTTCAGTAAATAAACCTAACAGTTAAACTATATATAATATTGTTGGGAAACAAAACACTTAAATCTCTACCTTTAGAAATTTATACATACATACAGTTTAACTAACTCATAAAAAATATTAGTGCTTATGACTGATTTGTGAGATTGTAGCCATTTTTATTTACTTTTGCTTATTTATATTTTCCAAATGTTAAAAAATTGCATGTTTTTAACATCAAAAAAACTAAGAATATATTTCTAATAAAACATAGTCAGTATTTATAGCAATTACTGTCAAATGGGAATTCTCCAACAATGGTGAGAATATAAGTTGGTCATTTTTTATAGAAGTATATTTGAGAAAATTTATCTATACTTTTATTTCATCTCATTTACCTTAGTGACAAACTGTTAATATTCTGTTCCGTAGTTACACAGCATCCTCTAGTGACAGGGTCAGTTCTGCCCTCTCAGACAAATGGCCCAATAATTTTCTAACATCAAACATTTTATATGTGATTTGCTCTTCTATTGTAAATAATTATATTTAACACTGTATGATGTAGTTGTACTTGAATTATTTGTGATAGAGGAAATATAATTTTTTGAAAAATCCATGAATTAAAAAATTTTAAACTCAAATTGCACTTTATTGCTTGCAAAATTAAAATATATTTAACAATGGTAAAATATGTGGCAAAGTAGTTAGGAGGGAAATCATATTGAATGCACAATTGAACTTTAAAAGAATAATAGCTGAAAGGGAGTAATGATTAGGATAAATTTTTATGTTATTTAAATACTGAGAAATGAACATCAAATAATATATGTGTGGAGTATACTTTCTAAAACTTTTATAAATTACTTATAGAAATATTTTCTTGGGTCTTTTTGCAAAGATATAAATATTAAAACAGGATTTAGAGAGCATGTCTTGTTCAACAAGAAGAGTATATCTTGGTCTGTAAGAAATTATGAGACTCAGTAGTGTTATTAACAAGGATAGTACATGGTTTTAAACTTTTTCAAGTTGTTTCTGTGAGAAATTTATTCAAAAGACAATTATTGATATTTTATAGAAAAAAATTAGCTGATGATAAAAGAAAATGGATCAAGCCTGCTTGCTTAAAAGAGTCATGCGCATATTGCCTGCCAATCTTTTCTATCACTTGGGAGAAACTCAACCTGAATCAAATATTTGCTCTTAATACTAATTTCCTCCCATATTTCATATCCTACCTGTTGTAAATCTTAATTTTAAAATAAGAGGGTTTAAGAGTCAATACCCCATAAATACACTGATACATATTAATTATTCACCCAAGAGATAATGCTTCATAGGCCTGTGGAAATTCTGACTCCTCTTACTAACAGCCCAGGTGCCCAGGGATCTGTAGTGCACAGTTGCAAACCATGTTCAGCCTCTCCTCCCTCTTTCATGCATTCAGATATCACCCTTAGGTATAATAAACTCAGGGCCTTCTGTAATTCCATAAATTTAGTAATCTAACAAATAGATTTGAGTTCACCTGTTAACAGAAGCATCAACCTGAAGCTTCTGGATTCTAGGTGAACATGATTAGAGACTGAGCACAGGTCTCCTCCTAGGAAGCTGTCTCAACCCATCCTCTCTCTCCGTAGCATTCTCGTAGTAAGAGCTTCTCCAAACTGCAAACATCACTACACACAAAAAGAATTGCTCTCAGTGGCTTTTTAACAGAGAAGTTTGACTCATTTCCTTAGTAAAAGTGTTCTAAGAATAAAAAGAAATAAGATACTTTAAACTTTCATTAAGATTTTTTAGTAATATTGATATTATATGAAAACTATTTTTATGTTGTCTTATAAGTCAAAGAAGTAATTATGTTAATTGTATTAAGATTCAATATTTGTTCATGTAATGGAAAGTCAAAAAATAAGTGAAATCATTGCAGTATTAAAGTTGAATTTTATTATTGTGAATTGGTGATTAAGAATCTCGATTTTTTTTTCATGTTATCCACTAGGAGTTTTATAGTTTTACATTTTGCATTTAGGCGTGTGACCCATTTTAAGTTAATTTTTTTGAAGAGTGTAAAGTTCGTGTCTAAATTCTTTTTTATTTTTATTTTTATTTTTACATGTGGATGTCTAGTTGTTTTAGTCCCGTTTGTTGAAAAGACTATTTGACTCCTTGGTATTTTGCTTTTGCTCCTTTGTCAAAGATCAGTTCCCTATACGTAGGTGGATTTATTTCTGCTCTCTATTATGTTACATTGATTCATTAGTCTATTATTTTACCAAAAAGACACTGTCTTGATTACTGTAGTTTTATAGTAAGTCTTGAAGTAGAGTCAGTTCTCTGACTTTACTCCTTCAATGTTGTGTTAGCTATTCTGAGTCTCTTGCCTCTCCGTATACACTTTAGAATCAGTTTGTTAATGTCCACAAAATATCTTGCTTGGGTTTCTATTGAGATTGCATTGACTCCATATAACAATTTTAGAAGAACTGACATCTTGAAAACATTAATCCATATTCTGCATGAACATGAAGCATCTCTACATTTATTCAGCTTTTCTTTGGATTCTTTCATCAGATTTTGTAGTGGTTTAAAAAACTAATCCTGTACATATTTTGTTTAAGTTAAGCTAAGTATTTCGTTTTGAGGTCAGCATGAAGCAGCTTATCAATTTGGTATTACACTGCACAAATTACAAGATTTCAAGAACAAAAAATTAGTCAGTTGAAAAATCAACCAATGAAAATCCATGAGTCCAAAATTGAGAGAGAGAGAGAGAGAGAGAGAGGAAGGAAGGAAGGGAGGGAGGGAGGGAGGGAGGGAAGCTAGCTAAAAATTGCCATTTGAAGCAGCAATGAAACTAACCTACTCCTTTGAAAATTGGTAACTAACAGGAAAAGATAAAACATACATTTTAATTTTAAATTAGAAATTGCAATTGGCATAACCAACTAAACCCTGTTGACGATGAAAAGTTCTATTTTGGATAAGAATAACAGCTAATAAATGATAGAAAAAACAAATCACCATTCCACAATCCCCTCTAATGAAAATATTAACTCAGACAAGGATTATAAACTGATGTCAAAACTATTAGTCATATAGTTAATGAGAGAACAGGAAATTGTATGGTGATATCAAAGTTATATCACATTTTAGCTTCTAGTTGCAAAGAGGGAAATGTGAATATACAGTTGAGGGGTCAGACTATCATGATCCTAATCAAGCAGTGAGTCATCAATATTAATGACAAGACAAACCGTATGGTATGTGTTATCTGACAAGATGGAATATAAAGTGTACATTACCACTTAGGATGTGTTTTTCCAAACTTGCTTAACTTAAACATTTTAGCCATTATATCTAATTTTCCTATTACAGGATCCACAAATGACAAACAACTTAAATGACACCGTAAAAAAGGAACCCCACAAATGTAGAAAAGTTGGCTTTTAGTAGGACCTCAAGCCAGGTCTTCTCAAAAAACAAGAGTAATTAAAAGTGACTTGCTAGGTAAATGCAGCTAAGGAAAAGTAAAAATCAAATGAAATATGTGCCTCTTGAATGGATTATCTTAAGACCAAACTGGTTGCAAAGACATATTGGAGACATTTGAGGAAATTTGCTCATACAACTTACTGTAATATAAGATAAAAATGTATTCTTTTGGAAGATGGAGATTATTAACTGAAGAAAGCCTATTATGAAATTGTATGTATAATTTCATTTTGGTGAAAAAATGGACATGCATATATAAGTAGAACAAGTATCTGCGAGGATATATCAAAAGGTAAGACAAACCTCTCTCAGATTGGATATGTGTTTTTAAATTTAAGTTTTTGTGATCTGTGGTCTCAAAATTTCTGCAAAACAGAAGTTGCTTTTGTAAAATGATACTATTTATTAAAAATAAAAATATCACCCCTATATGATACATTAGCCTATTAAGAAACCATTCGTATGATCTAAAGTGGTGACTAATGTCAGGCAAAGCAGGTATCGTGACAAGCTGGATGATGATTATTTTGAGGGAATAGAAAGGGGGCCATTTGTGCATGTATAAAATCAATTCACAGCAAAACAAAGCAATGCAACAAAAACAACTCAATATAACTATGGCTGACACCAACAGTAGTTTTCCTGATGAATCCCTAAAGCAGAGAGGGTTCTTGGAACAATTTTGCTGAGGATGCCGTCAAGTGCTAGAGGTTTGTCTGTGCACTTTTATCATGAATTTGAAAACTGAGCTACAACGCAAGTGAATCCTGACACCCTTTTGATGGTGACAGATCATGAAATATTCAGGATGGAGACATCTCACCATCCCCCTCAGTCTCATTAACACTTTATGTTGGTTTTTATGACTTTCTGCATCTGGACAGCTTTGTGTTAATGGGAAGGAAACATCTGAACTTCAAAATCTTAACTGTATGAAGTCAGCACAACCATTTGCCTACGGAAAGTAAACGTCAATACTGATGCCGATATTTTCAAAACTAATATATGAACCTCTCATAAATAATAAACATATCTTAATTGGTACCTTAGAGTTCTATCTTTGAAAAGGGAAACATTTAGTCAGCATTCCAGTTTTTTACTCTTTGTATATGCTAAACTTTTCTTTTGAAGAAACTGCTCTCAAGAACATTTTCATGGTTCAGTTATGATACCTGAAAATGACAGTGTCTTCCCAAATAAAGTGCTTGCTCCCAAGTTTATGACACATCTGTAATAATGGCAAAGGGTTTTATTTTTATTTGGAAAAGATTTTATAACAAAGAATCCTAATTATTTTAAGGATGATGAAATTATAAATATCTATATATAATCTATTCTCACATACTTATATACATTTATACATTATTTTAAAAGTCACTATGAGTTTCAATTTTAATCTTAAATTTTTTAAAGTTTTCATTAGGTATAGCCTTTTATATTTCTAGGATATTTTCAAAGACAGACAAATATTAATGTATAATAATGTTCATCATAGAATTTTGATTATAAATTTAAGTCAGGCACTTCATTCAGCATCTTTATAATATTAAAAGTCATAAGTTAATCAGGTATCCACTGATTAGGGAGTAGTTAAATACATGTTGAGAGCTTGAAATGTAATCACTAGGGAAAATAAGTTGATATACAGCAGTGTTTCTCAATAAGACGTAGTGATTTTTGCCCCCACAGAGGGCCTTGGTGATGTCTAGACGCATTATTGTTGCCACAGCTGGGGGAATGGAGGTCCTGCTAGCACTGTCTAGTGTGTGGAGCTCAGGGTTGCTGCTATACATCCTGTAATGCACAGGACAGCTCCTAGCAGCAAAGAGGCATCCTAGCTAAAGCGCCTAGAGTGCCAAGGCTGAATAAACATGGTCTATATATATATATATGTTGACAGAGAAAATATGCACCTTATATATTTAAACGAAAATAAAAAACAAACCAATACATTTAAAAGATTTTTATTAGAAATTATATAACCACTGAAAACCTATAATTTTTGTAATGATACATCAAGACATTCTAGACACTATGCTATTTTACATGAATGATTCTATTAGACCTTCATAACAACCCTATGAAGTAGGTTTAGCAATTAACTTTGCATAAGGAAGCCAAGACATAGCAAGTGTAAAAAACTGGCCAGGCCAGGCACGGTGGCTCACGCCTGTAATCCCGGCACTTTGGGAGGCCGAGGCTGGCAGATCATCTGAAGTCAGGAGTTTGAGAACAGCCTGGCCAACAGGGTGAAGCCCTGTCTCTATTAAAAATACAAAAATTAGCCAGGTGTGGTGGTGTGCACCTGTAATCCCAGCTACTCGGGAGGCTGAGGCAGGAGCGTCACTTGAACTTGGGAGTCAGAGTTTGCAGTAAACTGAGATCGCACCACTGCACTCCAGCCTTGGCTACAAGAGAAAAACTCCATCTCAAACAAAAACAAAAACAAAAAACTGGCCAAAGGACACTAAGCAATAAACTGGACTTAGCTCTCTAGACAGGGTGAGGAATTTCCACCAAAGGGTGAAAGGTGCTATCTTTGAAGGAAAGATTAGAGGAAGAATTCACTTCTTATACATTTGTATTTTATTATTACTGTATCATATATACATGCTTTTGAAAAATAAGGTGATCCTATATAGCATCTAATGAAATAAGGCAACCTGTTTTTTCACTAGGTCCTATCTCTATGCCCCATTCCCTAGAAGCAACAATTTTTGACTCATTTAGCTCTTTTTTTTTTAATTTATTTCCATTTTCCAAAATAAGCTCATAGCTTTATCTGTGGACTTCCTAGTATAGTATTCAGTGGAGCCCCATGTACTCTTCCTCAAATCATAAATACCCATCTCTTGTTTTTCCACTCAAGCTATATGATAACTTTCAGCAAACTAATATTACTGTCTTCACCATATAACTATGTCAGTTAACATTACAGCTGGGATGCACTTTGATTAACTGTATGGTTTTTCACCAGTTAATAATTACATAATTTCATTTTTTTCTTTCCTTTTTAACTATCACCAGTTTATCCCCAAACTCTCAAGTAAAATGTTCATCATAACACCACTAAGCACATCAGGTAAATTACCTCTGTCATTTGTAAAATCTGAAATCTCCCCTCCTAGGTGTCTTTTTTTCTCCTCTTCTAATGGGAACTGAATGTTCTGTGTAAGATGCAGACCACTTATTCCAGGATGCCCTCCCTGTTGTCCCCGGGAGTGCCTTCCCCTTTCTCCTTTGCCAGCACCTACCCCTGTCTCCTTGACAGTCGTGGCTTCCTCTTCTTCAGTTTACTCCTTCATTCCATTGAACAGCATCTTCCTCTGTTTGTTTGTTTTGGTCCTTGTTCTTATTAAAGCATTCTTCACATGGCTGACAAACATCATCAGTTTTAATGTTAGAGTGACTTCAAACTCTGAGAATGGGCAGGGCTCATCATACTGGGCCACAGAGTGACATGAACTAGTGGGATATGGTGGTTTAATTGGGGAAACTCCAAATAACAAGGAATATAAGTGTCTTATCTATCCTTCCACCTCCAGCATAATTTTGCAACTTCTTTTCCAGAAGCTGAGGGAGGAAGTTAGAGTATACAGTTGGGTGTAGGTTTGTACACAATCTCCCTGTCTTCAATATGGTGCCTCATTCATCCCCCTCAATTCTTCCTGGTGTCCCAGAGTCCAGGGCTCTTGAGCCTTTCTGCCTCAGCTTGCTTTTTGGCTCCCAGGAAAGGAGATTGTTTTTATATAAACAAAATACATTGTCCAGATAGTAAACTTCTAGCCTTTTCTGCCAGTAAGAAAAGAATAGTTGCCTGACATAGAGAGATGTGGTCATTAAGTGTGGGGATGTATATGTTCCTTAACATTTTTTTAGGAAAGCCTAAAATCTTGTACATTTTAAAATCATTTCCTAGATCTCTGCCTTCAAACAGTGTTTTCAATTCCTGAGACTTTCTGATGGTCTGTGACATAATTTTGCCTCTTTGCTCCCCATTCCTTCTTTCTGCCTTTGATAACAATTAACTCTGCTTGACAAGCCAGGATGGTTTTAGGTTTAAATTAACAATTAAAATCATAAAACACAATAGAGTTCACCTAATACCAAGTTTACTTAGTTTTTAAAAAAGAGTATAGCACAGGGAGAAGACCAAACTTAGCAGCAAGCAGCTAGCAGATGCCTCGTGATTCCCAGAGGCAGACTCCAAATGTCTCAGTCATTTCCCATTGGATCTAAGTCTTCATGTGAGAGGCGGCTGAGAAGAGCCATAAATTGGTGTTTTTAGTTATAACTCATTTTTATGCAGCACTCCCAGGGGTATTTGACTAATTCTCATTCCCTGGTGAAACTGCATCTCATCAATTGCCCATTACTCTTCAATTACAGCTTATTCATCAATTTCATGTTAGTCATCAATAAGAGCTTACTTAATAAATAATCTCTACAACCAGGCAAGGGAGTTTGATTTGGTACAAGCTAACTTCTGCAGGACCTTCATTTATCTTGGAGAAAGAATACAAGACTTTCCTTACATTGGTCTTTCAAGGAGGATTTATTTGAGGGTCAAATTCTCAGGCATCCCTAAAGCTAAAGGAAAGACAACAGATTAGCTTTTAATGCTGCCATAGGTACTTAAGTAAGTGGAAAAGTGGAACGTAAGTTCACTGTCACTTATGCATCCAATTTGCATCTTACAAATCTTTTTTGACATTTTTCATCTGCCATCCTTCCTCTCCCCAGTTCTCTCTCGTTGATTTGATTCCTCTGCCATCCTTTTTTTTTTTTTTTTGGTATAAGAGAGGATGCAGAGAAGAAACATATGCATATTTAATCTGTAATATGTACATATATAAATGCTATAAGAATGCTTTGGATACATACATGTTTTAAATCATAGAAGAAAAGACCGAAAGAAATAATGTTTTTCAGGTATGTAAATTAATTTCATACAAATTTTTCTGAAAAAAAGGTATATTGTTTTCACCAGCCACTAAAATGTGATTTGAAAGTGGTTTTATGGGAAAAGACATTTGCTTGATATGACAACCATTTCTCTAATTAGAATAACATAGGAAATAAATTCTGCATGTGCATTAGATGTGGAAAATATGGATATGCTACATGGTCTTCTGAATCCTTAATGGAGTAGGCAATCACAAACTGAAACAAATTAGTAGCAGCAGTTAATACTGAAATATATATTATTGGGTAAATTATATACAATGTGATGCAAACAGTAGTGTATTCGTAAATACCATTAGGTGTATATCACATAAAATATCTCTCTGTTTAATGTTTGTGTATAAAACACCTTCTGACTTTTAATATCCAAATTTTATAGAGCTTACACACTTTATACAGGAAAAAAGTATATTTATGTTCCATATTATTAATACAACATTTTTAAGAGAATACAAAGCTTATACAGATTTGAGTAATAATCCAAATAAAAGAAGTAAAAAGAACATCAGAACCAATCTATGGATTTTTGAATTGAATGTCAATGAAAAGAGATTGTGGGCCGGGCGCGGTGGCTCACGCCTGTAATCCCAGCACTTTGGGAGGCCGAGGCGGGTGGATCACGAGGTCAGGAGATCGAGACCATCCTGGCTAACACGGTGAAACCCCGTCTCTACTAAAAATACAAAAAATTAGCCGGGCGAGGTGGCGGGCGCCTGTAGTCCCAGCTACTCGGGAGGCTGAGGCAGGAGAATGGCGTGAACCCGGGAGGCGGAGCTTGCAGTGAGCCGAGATCGCGCCACTGCACTCCAGCCTGGGCGACAGAGCGAGACTCCGTCTCAAAAAAAAAAAAAAAAAAAAAAAAAAAAAAAAAAAAAAAAAGAGATTGTGTTTGGATGTTAATGGTACTAAAGGAGGTATCACAGCATCATTTTTTTGTGTGAGATAATCAGCCATTTTACTTGTCCTGATCTCCTTTCCATGGTGCCTTTTCAAATTTAGACCTGGCTGTCACCCAATATTAAAATGAATCTCAATAATGTGTTAAAATTATAAGACAGAGCAAAGCAAGCTTTTTTTTTAAAAAAAAAAAAACTATACACACAGAAGTATGTTTTGTGTGTTTTATTGTTATTTTAGAAATTGTTGAGAGTTTACAGGGTTAAATTCTAATGCATTATGTGTTTCTCCATTCAAAATAATGGCAAATAGGCTCTTGGTTCACATTTTCATACAGAATGGATTACCCGTGTTAGGTAGGAAATGCCTGTGTTGTATTTCAGTGCATATTAGTAGCTAAATGTTAAATCAAACTGTAAAATAAAGTTGCATTAATTCATACAGTGTAATGCAGTCAAAACAGGAAACATGGTACAAAATGAGACATTTCCTTATATTTAAGTAAATTCCTTTGCATTTAGCAAATGCTTATCTTAGTGAAATCTTATACAAAACATGTAGCAAGGTAATGCTTAAGCTAGTTTTTATGTGTGGACTTAATGTTTTAGGTCATGTTTGTTCATTTTTGTTCAACACATTTTTATTTTAAATGTTATTGCTTGATCTATATGTATGGTAAATATACATTAAAATCTCCTACTGTACTTGTGAGATTTTTAATTACGTCTTGAAATATTGTTATGTTATATAATTTAGGATTATATAGATCATATCAGTATGAGATTTTCATTTATTATTTATTTCTCTCTCTAAATTTTGGACTCATGGATTTTCATTGGTTGATTTTTCAATTGAATAATTTTTTTATTCTTGAAATTTTGTAATTTGTGTAGTGTAATACGAGGTTGATAAGCTGCTTCATGCTGACCTCCAAATGAAATTCTTAGCTTAACTTAATCAAAATACGTACAGGATTTTTTTTTTAAACACTACAAAATCTGATGAAAGAAACCAAAGAAAAACTGAATAAATGTAGAGATACTTCATGTTCATATAGAACATGGATTGTTTTCAAGATGTCAGTTCTTCTAAAATTGTTATATAGAGTCAATGCAATCTCAATAGAAACCCAAGCAAGATATTTTGTGTATATTAACAAACTGATTCTAAAATGTATAGGGAGAGGCAAAGAGACTCAGAATAGCTAACACAACATTGAAGGAGAAGATAAAATCGGAGAACTGACTCTACTTCAAGACTTACTATAAAACCTACAGTAATCAAGACAGTGTCTTATTGGTGAAAAATAGACTAATAGTATGAAAATCTCTGTGGAATGAATAGTTTGCAAATATTTTCTTTCACTCTGTAGGTTGTCTGTTTTCACTCTCTTGATTATTTCTTTTGTGGTTCAGAGCTTTTTAGTTTAATTAAGTTGCATTTGTTTATTTTTTGTTTATGTTGCCTGTGCTTTTGAGGTCTTAGTCAGGAAATTCTTGCCTAGACCAATGTCCAGAAGAGTTTTCCCTGAGATTACTTCTGGTAATTTTATAATTTCAGGTCTTACATTTAAGTCTTTAATCCATCTTGAGTTGATTTTTGTATATGATGATATAGTGGTCCAGTTTCATTCTTTTGCATAGGGGAATCCAATTTTCCTGGAACCATTTATTGAATAGGGTGTACCTTCCCCACTATATGTTTTTGTTAACTTTGTTAAAGATTAGTTGGCTGTGGATACGTGACTTTATTTCTGGGTTCTCTATTTTGTTCCATTAATTTATATAACTGCTTTTATACCAGTAAAAGCAGTAACAGTAACCCAATATTGTTTGGGTTAGTATAGCTTTGTAGTATAATTTGAAGTCAGGTAGTGTGATGACTCCAGCTTAGAAATTTTTGCTTAGTACTGCTTTGGCTATTCAGGGTTTATTTTGGTTCCATGAATGTTAGAATTGTTTTTCCTGATTCTGTGAAAAATGACATTGGTATTTTGATAAGGATTGCATTGACTCTATAGATTGCTTGGAGCAGTACGGTCATTTTAATGTTATTAATTATTCTTATCCATGAGCATGGGATATTTTTCCATTTGTTTGTGGAGAAAAAATTGTAGAAAAAAATCAGGGTTTTATAATTTTCCTTGTAGAGATTTTGTACCTCTTTGGTTAAATATATTCATAGGCATATTTTTGTAATTATTATAAATGCAGTTGTCTTCTTGATTTGATTCTCAGCTTGATCGATGTTGGTGTAGAGAAACATGACTGACTTTTATATGTTAATTTTTGATCCTAAAACTTTACTGAATTCTTTTATTAAGTCTAAGAGATTTTGGTGGAATCTTTTGGTATTTTTTATATAAAGCCATTTCATCAATAAGCAGGAATAATTTGACTTCATCTTGCCTAATATGGATATCTTTTATTTATTTCTCTTGCCTGATTGCTCTGGCTAGGACTTCCAGCTATTATGTTGAATAGAAATGGTGAAATTGGGCATCCTCGTCTTTTACCATTTCCTAAAGGGAATACTTTGAATGTTTCCTCATTCAGTGTGATGCTGTCTGTGGGTTTATCATATATGGTTTTTATTATCTTGAGGTATGTTCCATCTATGCCTAGTTTGTTGAGGATTTTTATCGTGACGGGAGGCTAAATTTTATCAAATGTTTTTCATACATCTATAGGGATGATTACATGCCTTTTGTCCTTAATTCTGTTTGTGTGATATATCATATTTATAAAGTTGAACTATCTTTGCATCTGTGATATAAAATCCACTTTTTCATGGTATGTTATCTTTTCAATGTGCTGTAGTATTCAGTTTGCTACAATTTTGTTAAGGATTTGTGCATCTATGTTCATCAGGGATATAGTCTGTAGTTTTTTTTTTGGTGTGTCCTTGTCTGATTTTGGTGTCAGGGTGATACTGGCTTCATAAAATAAGTTAGAGTGGGCTCCTTCCTCCTCAATTTTTTGGAAGAGTTTTAGGAGGATTGGTATTCACTCTTCTTTGAGTGTTTGATAGAATTCTGACATAAATCCATCTGCTTCTGGGCTTCCTGTTGTTGTTGGCAGATAATTTTACTACTGATTCAATCTCACTACTCATTATTGGTCTGTTAGGATTTCCATTTTTTTATGGCTCAATCTTAGGGTGTTGTGTGTTTTGAGGAATTTATCCATTTCCACTAGGTTTTCTAGTTTTTTTGCACAGAGGTACTATTAGTAGTCTCTGATTTTTTTTTTGTATTTCTGTGATATCAGTTGTAATGTTTCCTATTTCATGTCTGATTTTGTTTATTTAAGTCTTTTTTTTTCTTCTTTTTGGTTAGTCTAGCTAGCAGTTTAAAAATTTTGTTAATCTTTTCAAAAAAAACTTTTCATTTCATTAATTTTATGTTTTGTGTCTGTTTCATTTAGTTCTGCTCTGATCTTTGTGATTTCTCTTTTCTTCTAACATGGGTTTTGTTTGTTCTTTTTCTAGTTCGTTAAGGTGTGACATTAAGCTGTTAATTTGAGATCTTTTTGACTTTTTTCATGTGTGCTTTTAATGCTGTAAACTGTTATCTTAGCACTGCTTTTTATGTATCCCACAAGTTTTGGTAAGTTGTGTTTTCATTTTCATTTGTTTCAAAAGATTTTTCTAATTTTCATCTTAATTTCTTCATTGGCTGATTGCTCAGGAGCATGTTATTTAATTTCCATGTATTAGTATAATTTCCAACATTTCTCAATATAGATTTCTAGTTTTATTCCAGTGTGGTATGAGAAGATACTTAATACAGTTTTCATTTTTTAAAATTTATTGAGGCTTTATTTGTGGCCTACATTTGTTTTGAAGAATATTCCATGTGCTCATGAGAAAAATGCATATTCTGCAGCTGCTGGGTGAATGTTCTGTAAATGTCTGTTGGGTCCATTTGGTCAAAAGCCCAGTTGAAGTTCAGTGTTTCTTTGTTGATTTTCTGGAAGTGTATTAACAATCACTGGTTCAGATATTTTTTTTCTCCTCCATTTCTCCTATCTTCTTCTTTTCAAAATCCTACAAATGTTCACATTGTATCACATTTGCATAATAGTTATTTATTGTTGTATATATTAGAGATTAAATCTTCTTTTACATTTTAATTTCTAATTATTTATTTTATAATCACCTGATCTTGTCTTATTTCTATTTTTAAAAAATAATTTATAATTTTACATTATTTTTATATTATTTTATATTATTTTTAACGGATGCCTTCATTTAACTCTTTGAACATCCTCAACATATTTGTTTTCAATAATATCAGCTATTCTAGTATTTAATTTCACGTGCTGTAGGTTTCTTGTCCAATTGTTCACTTTGATTTGCAGGTTTTCTTTCAATGGGTGTGTCTCTCTCTCTCTCTCTCTCTCTCTCTCTCTCTCTCTCTCTCCCCACCCCCTTTTTCTCCTTCCCTTTTTAAAATTTTTCTGTTTCTTCTATCCAAGTCTATTACAATTACCTAAAGCATAGTTGTATAAAAGTATTCCAGTTATTGCCACGTGAGGATATGGGGCTTGAGCAAACTCTGACCGAAAGTCATTGGCAGCTTGGCTGAGAATCTGGTAGTGATACTCTGTGTTTATCCCCAGACTACATAGCCGCATAGTTTTCTATAAAATCATACTCCAAGCAGCAGCAGCTTATTAGTGAGGATTTTGTATTCATGTGTCTTTGTTTGATTTTTCCCCTTTTATGAGTGGCCGACACTCACTCAGCCCTATAAACAGTGAATTTGGCTCTAGACCAAGTTCTAGGGTAATGTACATGTTCTACTTATTACCATGCAGGAGCCAGAGTCTTGATGTCAGTCATCTGCTTCTGGACCTAGACATCTCAGTTTCAGTCTCTCCCCACCATTTTACACTTATGTTTTACTTCTTGACTGGAGAAATATGGATTCTATAGTTGAGCTTGGCTAAGTGATTTTAGGTTTCTTTCTCATTTGTTATCTTTCATTGCAGTCTTCTAAAGTGGAGTTTACAAGTGTCATGCTCACCTGAGCTACTATATCTTAATTGTATGTTAAAATATTAAATAATTCAACTAAATCATTATTAATATTACTTTAAAAAATCTAACGACTTTTTTCAATGTTTAGATCTACATTTTTAACTGGATTAGACTCTGATATACACTGCCTTTGCCAGTGCTAAAGCATATACTCTCCTTTAAAATATATTATTTATTTATTTATTAAATATACACTTTTGAATTAGCTGTTACACTTATTCTACTAAAATTGAAGTGTGGATTATTTTCATAATAATATTGCATTTTGAATCATGACTTTATATTTCTTCCTTCATTGTTGGAATTAATAAGCATTTCATATAATTTCTATATCCATCTATCTATCTATCTACCTACCTACCTACCTTTCTATCTATCCATCCATCCATCATCTACTGAAAGTGCATATTATGACTCCATATTGATAACTTGGTGCTCATACTGTTGGATTAAGTCATGGATATTAGACAAGTTATTTATCTTCTCTTTTCTTTGGGAATCTTAATTTCTTAAATAAGAATCGTAATAACAGAATGGCTATGAGATAACACTTTAAAAGTATTTAGAACATTCCCTGAAGGAAAATAGGCATTAAATAAAATGTAAATACTATTACTGTTTTGTTAAAATGTAAAATACTATTGTTATTTTTTTCTATGATGCTAAAATAGTTTTGATAGTTTTGTTTTTAAAATACCAGCAAATTAATTTTTGCATTATTTACATAAACCAATAATCCTTAAGTATTAACTTTAAAATATTGAAATTAAGCAATTGTTTATTTTTTAATTATGTTACACGATATTAAAGACAACTTTTTAATCAACACTTTGGACTTGTTCTCATTCTCTGTGAGTTTGCTAACAGAGTCTAAAATCAGTCTAATAACTGATTTTCTGGAGCTTGAGTTCAGAAACTACAGAACTAGGCTTTCGGTTTCGGGGCTGTGTAATTGGGGCTTCCCTTGGAGTATGGTGTAAGAACAGGGAAAGGACCTGGTTTCTGGTACATCTTGTGGCTAGACTGATTTTTGCTACACTGATAGCTGTTGGATATTGCCCCTCCCTAATCCTCACACCCTACTCACAACCCAGCATGCCACTTCATAAAACCTCAAGAGCGCTACTTCCCCTGCAGCATTGGTCATGAGGAATATTTTTTGCTATGCTACTGTAAAGTCTGCAGTACTTATATAATGAATCTGCAGGCAGCAATATTCTTTTCTGAAGTCCAGCCACATCCCAGGAGTTTAAATGGAAAAGAGAAGCATAATCTATCACTCCTTAGTCTTCTAAGGTTTAGGAAATCATTCTCTCTCAGAGTCAACTAGAGTTAAGTTCCTTGATGGGAAAATCCAGTGGGTTCCAAACTTACCTTCACTTTAGAATCAGTTTTACAATTTACTGATGCCCAGGTACCACACAAGGCCAATTAAATGAGTTTAATTTATTTCATAGTAAACTTAGTAAGCTCCTATGTGACTCTAATGTGCAGCCAGGATTGATAACCGCATTTTCTAAATAAAAGCTTCATTCATCAGTTCTCAAGTGTTAGCAGGTGTCAGAAACACCTGTAGGGCTTGATAATACATAGATTATTAAGCCTCACGCTCAGAGTTTCTCATTAAGTAGGACCAGGGTGGGCTCGAGAATGTGTGTTTCCACAAATTCTCAGGTGATACTGATGCAACTGGTGTTGGGACGGGCCCTGAGTTAGGTTTTCTTCAGTAAAGGCTCTGAAACATGGGAGAGCTGTTAACAAAAGCTGAAGTTGAGGCCAGAGAGAGACAGTAGACAGGAGAGGATGAGAAGAACTTAGGTGAAAAGTCACATTCTGAAGACCCACGGTTCATTACCATCCTGCAGATTTGTTTGGCTTTTAGCTCACATGGCATTTTTAAACAAAACAAACCCATTGTCAACACTTGAAAAATAGGGAGATTATTTGGCCAAATCATGATTATTGACTTCCTTTTAAAAATCAGATTTCCCAGCTTGGCGCATGTATTCCTGTAGAAGAGCTGGGAGCTAAAGCTAAGCAGCAAATGCTCATTCACCCCAGGTATGCAGTCTCTTAATTTGAAAGTGTCTCTACTGTCATGCTTCACTTTTCTGTGCCCTTCACCTGACTTCTGCAGGCATTTGAGTTTGAGAACCTTGATTTATATCTTATATTCCAAATTTTTAGCTGTATTTCCAAAATGTGTTAGATAGGAAAGTACCTCTCATTCTTTGCTTAATGGGTATAGAGCAGAAAATAATAATACATTTTTTAAAGTTATCAGGTCAAAGTAGAAAATTCTAAAATAGACTGTTAAAAATAAAATAGCCTGTCCAATTTTTAGAGCTGCCAGGGTCGTTGGAGATCATGAATTTCAACCAAATAATTTTGCAGATAAAGATACCAGATTCCAGTTTAATATACTAAATTCTAAAGATGATAAATGACACATCAATGTCTTGCATATGGTCCAATATTCATTTTACTATACTCCATTTTGGGATCAGAAACTCAAATTCTTCAACTCCAGGCAGCTAAAGCAGAAGATTAAAGCTGACCACCTAAGTACCAAGGCCAGTGACAAGCACATGTCCAGTCTGGAAGAGGACATGCAGTGTCCATCAACTGGGGCTAAAGGGAAATGGGGGCCTAGAGTTAGGGCAGCGCTGCTAATTTGTTTAAGAAGCTATAAATCTGTCTGTCTTTGTTTTCTAATCACCTGCAAGCCAAACAAAATGAAACAAAACAACCAAAATATTGAAATTGTCTGCAAAAAAGGTGATCATTTGAATATGTAAATTTGATCATGTCACTTGAACCATTCAAATAAGTCAGTGGATTCCTGCTGTTCTAAAGACCAGTGTCTTTAACAACACTATGAGATTCTAGTGTTTCCACCCAGTTCGAATCCCCTTTTTCCTTCACCTGTCATTTCCAAGCACTAGAAATTTCCCTTAAACAAATTTTACTTCACTCATCACGGCTCAAGCTCTTTAGATTGGTCATGTCACCATTACATGTCCTTCAGAACTTCTTATTTTTTTTAATGTCTCTCACAATGCTTTGTATATTTAAAGATGCCATTGTTTTTATATCCTTCTCAACCTCCAGATCATAGTCTCCATGGGATTCCTGTTCCTGCAAATGTGCCTGGCAAATAATACATGTTCCAAATATAAGCAAGATAAAAGTCACAAAGAGTAAGCAAAGCTGTTTAAGCTTATTACTTTTGGGAGCAGAGTTAAAACACACTGAGCTAACAATTCTGATAGTTCTGGGACCCGGCATTTGCATGACACTTCCTGGATGTATGAACTTATATACGTTTCTTAAATTCTATAAGGGTTAGTATACTTAAATATGAAATAAGTATAACACTTTTCTTATAGGATTGTTTTGCAAATTATCTTTGGAAGCTATCATACAGAGGACTGATTAGCATTACTCTTTTTGTGATTTAAATAGATGAATATTTGACTCTTCCAGGATTTAAAACATTTATTATAAATTTCAAGTAATTTCTTATACTTGGATCTGCCCAAAACCAGAATGCTAGGTCTCAAGAGATAATGTTTTCTCAGTGTTTGAACATAATCTAGTTGACCACTTATGAAAGAACTTTGGCTGTCAGCTACAAAAGTTAGCCTAGGGCTGCTTCTGAGATTCTACATTTTTGTAACCCATGAATTAAATTCATTAAGCAAAAATGATTCTCACCATTTTTTTATAGTCATAGCACCCAATTGATTGACTTTCTTTTGCTATTTTAACTGATTATATTGTGTCCTTTTAAACCCTGCAGCTTTACTTCAATACTCTAACATTCTGCAAGCTGACTTCTATTGAAACATATAAAAAGAAAGTGGTCTACAATTTACACTCTACATTTCAATATTGGTGTCAGGGAATTACTGGCTTTAACCTTAACTCTATTCTTTCATGATCAAATATGATTCTTCAAGTATTGTTTCTTAGCTGCCCAGAGGGAGATTCTTTTTTCTGAGAAGAGAATCTTACACCAAGCTATTAGGATGTGAAACAAAGAAAGTGGCTTAAACTGTTGAGCCTGTCTTTGTATTTTGAATTGATGCCAAGAATTATGGAGCCCAAGAAAAGTATGTTTCAAATTAAGTACCATCATCTTAAGTGCTATTTCTCTATTGCAGTAGTCTCCCCTTACCTGTGGTTTCTTTTTCTCAAGTTTCTGTTATCCATAGTCAACTGCTGTCGAAAAATATTGAATGGAAAATTCCAGAAACAACTCGTAAGTTTTAAATTCCACACCATTTTGAGTAGTATAATGAAATCTTGTGCTGTCTCACTTTCTGTGACTTGAATTATCCCTTTGTCCAGCATATATATTTTGTATATGCTCCCTGCTAGTTACTTAGTAGCCTTCTAGGTTTTCAGATCAGCTATGGTGATATCACAGTATTTGTGTTCAAGTAACTTTCATTTTTCCTTTATAAGGGTTCCAAAGTACAAAAGTAGTGATGCTGGCATATTGTTAAAATTGTACTATTTTATTTTAGTTATTGTTAATCTCTTACTATGCCTAGTTTACAAGTTAAGCTTTATCATAGGTATGTATGTATAGGAAAATCATAGTGTGTATAGGGTTCTGTACTACCTTCAGTTTCAAGCATTCACTGGGGGTCTTAGGACATATATTCCTCAAATTAGAGAGAACTACTGTACTTATTACTGAAAATTTTTGAAAACGTGTGCTAGGCCTGGTGCTTGAGAAGCTCCTAGACTGGAAAGCCCCTGTAATTATGCAAACTCAAGATTGTGGATGGTTCTAGAACTCTTGATGTTAGAAATTTCAAATCTGGATATTACACAGAAGTGAGATATCAGAGTAGACAGTTATTGATTAAAATATTGTTTAAATGGCCTCCTGGGATGGTAATGTTAGTGGCAGCAAATTCGTACTGGTCTGCAACAACTTCATTTCTTGCCTCCTCAGAAGAAAGCATTTGACTGAGGGGCATTAGGCAGAGTGAAAGACAGAGGCATGTTTTAGAGCAGGAGTGAACGTTTATCAAAAAGTTTTCAGGCAAAAATGAAAGGAAATAGCACATACTTGGACGAGGGCCAAGCAGGCGACTTGAGAGAGTTGAGGGTACGGTTTGACCTCTGACTTGAGGTTTTATATGTTGGCAGGCTTCTGGGGTATTGCATCCCTTCTCCCCCGAATCTTCCCTTGGGGTGGGCTGTCCATATCCACAGTGACCTGCCAGCACCTGGGAGCGGCCACATGTGGAGTGTGTTTACTGAAATTGTATGCATGCTTTCTTGAGGCATTCTTCCCTTACCAGTCAAGCGTTCCTGTAAGGACATACACCAGTTAAACTCAGCCATTTTGCCTCTTAGTGTACATGCTTGAGCCCACTCACCAAACTCCTGAAATCTTATCGGGAAGCTGCTAATCACCAGTTTTGGGTGTTTCTATCCATTGGGAGACTGCCTTTCCCTGGTGCCAGCTGCAACCGATTATTTTAGAGAGACAGTCAACAACTAACGGCGCATCACCTAATGGTCACCTGACATTCCTGGTGGTAGTAGGGGGCCTCTCTGGCCCTGCTCATGTCTGTCTGACTAGCTACTGTAACAGTTAGATATAAATGCCTGAGGGCATCATGGATCAGGAAATAAATCTACTTTACCAGTAATTATTGGTATCCCATAGCTATGAGACTGAGATTAGATGTGTTTCATGACCGGGCACAGTGGCTCACGCCTGTAATCCCAGCACTTTGGGAGGCCGAGGCAGGTGGATCATCTGAGGTCAGGAGTTCAAGACCAGCCTGGCCAACATGGTGAATCCTCATCTCTACTAAAAATACAAAAATAAAATATAATAATAACAATAAGAATTAGCTGGCTGTTGTGGTGGGCGCCTATAATCCCAGCTACTCCAGAGGCTGAGGTAGGAGAATCGCTCAAACCTGGGAGTGGAGGTTGCAGTGAGCCAAGATCGTGCCATTGCACTCCAGCCTCGGCAACAAGAATGAAACTCCATCTCGAAAAAAAAAAAAAAGAAGTGTTTCATAAGGATGATTGTTAACTGATATGGCACAAATAATCCAAAGGAAAGGTAGCCTGGTGTAATTTGGTCTGGGCTCTTACCTGTTTGTTGTCTGTTGTCTTCATTATGACCATGTTTCTCTTCCACTAATGCTAGCAGAAGGCCTTTACATCTGTTCACATACCACCTGGAAAGGATTAGCTCACCTCCCTACAACAGTTGAAGGAAAGCACCCGTTCATTCTGATTTGATGAACCAGATCCAAACACCATGACCAGATAATACCTGGCTTCCCAATTGTGCAAGTCCTGATATATCTTTTAGCTAAGCTGTGTAGTTTTATTCCTACGTTCAAAAGTTTGGGGCTTCCTCTTTACTCTCCTCTTCTTCACTGTCTCCTATCTCCTTTTTTATCCTTCCCTTTTCTTCTCTTACTGGTCTCCTGTTTCCCCGTTCCTTTCTCCCCTCTTGCCTTTCCCATGTCCACCTTTCCTCCGTTTTTCTCTCCTCTCTCCCCACTTTTCTTACCAGTGTTTAGTATTTCCCCTCTTGCACCACCCTTTTCTAATGTTCTGTTTCCTCTTTCCTTCCCTAGGTCTCTCATCTCCCTGGCCGTCCCCCCATCAACCAGTGTGTGGTTCTGTCCTTACCCCTCACCTTCCCTAGAAAGGGCAGCATGGCTGTAATCTGAATTTGCTGGGCCCTCCGCACTCTTTATTCTTGTTTTCTGAAGGCCTAATCAAATTCACGTGACGTCCCCACATAGTTATGTGCCTCCTATCTGTGTGCCTCCTGGATACTTCCCACAGGTTATTGTAGACAATGGTGTCCAAAGAGTTGTGGTTCCTCAGGCACCAGAGTTTCACCCTAGTGGTCACATAGTAATCTACCCTTCTCCACATTCTTCTCTGTCTAGTTTCATTCCTGTCCCAACCATGATGCCCGCTCCACCAAGCCATGTATACTCACCAGTGACTGGAGCTAGAGACACACAATATATGACAGCTACAGTATCAGTCTTCACAGGTATAGGGAGATGTAGATTCTTATTCTATACATGGAAGGTCCTAGCACTAAAAAGAACAAAATGATTCTGGTGACGTTTGTGGTAATTCATGGATACTTTAATCATTTGTTTCTATAACAAATATATTTGCTTTAAAAATATTTTATTGAAATATTTTATAGATAAAACTGGCTTGTCGTCATAAGAATTATAAGAATCAATGAATATGAATAAAGTATACCTAACTGTGCAACCAAATAGCCAGACAAAGAAATAGAATACTCCCAGGAAAATGGAAACATCTACTCATGTGGCTTCTCCAATGACTGCCCTCAAATATGTTAACATTATCCTGAGTTTTAATACAGTCTTTTGCCTGTTTTTGAATTTTATGTCAATGGAAGCAGATAATACATATGTTTTTGTTTTCCAGCTTTTTTGTGCATTATATTTGACAGTCAACCATCATAGTTTCAGGTGCTTTTTTTTTAATTTTAAAAATAAATGTTTAATTTTCTATTTGTTCTGTTGAACTTCATGATTTATGCATGAAGTATACTATGGGTTTTTTTTTTTTGCATGTTTGTTTGTATTTTATTGTCTCTAATTTGTACTATTTTACATGTTTTTTCCTATAGTGTCTCGGAAAATATGCATCGTTTTATAATTTTATAATTTTGTGATTCCTTATCTAAATCTATTTCTTCTAATTATCAATGTTGAAAATAGGAGATATTAATTTTAAAACCTCCCCATAAAGAATGTGAGGAAATGATAATAATTTACTGATTTCTATTAGTAACATGTGCCGGCTTATACTGCAGTTTTATGCCCAGCTTTTTATTTCAAATTATTATTAATTTAAAAATAGTTACTGATGATATTTATAATCTCTTTACATTTTCTGTAATTTTGGCAGAAACTGGGCTATTTTTTACAAAACTTTTTCTCTTACCTAATATGCACAGAGGTAGGTTTCATTTTTCAATATAGGTGGAATAGTGTGAGTTATTGCTAATAGAGTGCAGGTCCATATGATAAATGCATTTCAAGCATAACCAATAAAAACTTTGTTTGATTTGTCAACCTTAGTCTTTCTTGCATGGTCCAGCAGGACACAAATGGCCTTACAGAAGATTTCAAGGCTCTAAGAGATGAAGAAGTCACAAGATAGAATGTTGCTCACAGGTCACTGGCCTCGCCCTGTTTGTGAGCCAGAAGCAAACTTGTATTATGCCACTAAAATTTGGTTCCCCACCCTGATCACACTGGTAGCCTACTCTAATTCAATAACCTTATTAAAACAATTACTTAAAATTAAGTATATCCCTCAAAGGTTTCAGTGCTTACCAACCATCTTCTTAAACCATGGTCCCTTTGATTTGAAATTTTAAATTATGCTTTAACTTTGTGTTAAGTTAGAAACTGTTTTGAACAGTATTTATTATTATTTATAATTGAGCTATAAATTTAACTCTTTTGAAAACCTTAAAATGTGCTTATACCTAAGTGTAATTTGGTTATATTTATCTGTTGGTGATAATTTTTATACATATAAACTATCACATTTTCTTCAGTGTAAGTGCTTCTGCTTTTTTTGGAAAAGAATCCTCTGGTTTTCACACAAGATAAAATGCACCCAGGATTCAGGAAGCAGTCGGGAGAGAAGTTAGACTAGAGTGGGGGGACAACTAGCATAGTGATGAAACAGCCCAGCCATGAGTGAACTTGCACACTGATATGTCACTCCATTCCTGACTAGGCCTGCCCAAACCTTGAGGATTCTAGAGAAAATACTGAATCCCATCACACCACTGCTACATTTCTGTGGTATTTCACAGGGCTTTTGCAATCTTTTGTTTTGCTACAAGTTTATTGAAATGTCCTGTGTACTCATGTGGTCTATAACCTTCAGATCTTTTTATTAAAAAGTAAATGTAGTCATTTAATTTAATTTTATTGCAATTTTATGAAGAAGGGAAAAGTACTTGCCTTTTCTTGAACTGGAAGCCTTCATGCTATTCTTAGCCTGTGTAAGTAGTTTTAATTAATTAATCAATTAATTTAGAGACAGGATCTTGCTCTGCCACCCAGGCTGGATTGCAGTGGGGCAATCATGGCTGACTGCAGCCTCAACCTCCCAGGCTCAGGCAATCCTACCACCTCAGCCTCCCAAGTAGCCAGGCACTATAGGCACATGTCACCACATCCAGCTAATTAATTTTTTTTTTTTTTTTGTACAGACAGGATGATATGGTTTGAATTTGTGTCCCCACCCAAATGTCATGTCAAATTGGAGGAGGGGCTTGTGGGAGGTAATTGGATCATGGGGATAGATTTCCCCCTTGCTGTTCTCTTGATAGTGAGTGAGTTCTCGTGATATTCAATAATTTAAAAGTGTGTGGCACTTCCTTCTTTTTCATTCTCTCTTTTTACTGCTCTACCATGGTAAGATGTGCTAGCTGGCCGTTCACCTTCCACCATGATCGTAAGTTTCCTGAGGTCTCCCAAACATGCTTCCTGTTATACCCGAGGAACTGTAAGTTAATTAAATCTCTTTCCTTAATAAATTGCACAGTCTTTTTTATAGCAGTGGTATAATTTTTATAGTTTTTTATAGCAGTGTGAAAATGGACTAATACAGAAAATTGGTACCAGAAGAGTGGGGCACTGCTATACAGATACCTGAAAATGTGGAAGCAACTTTGGAACTGGGCAATAGGCAAAGGTTGGAACAGTTTGGAAGGCTCGGAAGAAGACAGGAAGACGTGGAAAAGTTTGGAACTTCATGGAAACTTGTTGAATGGTTGTGACAAAAATGCTGATAGTGATATGAACAGTGAAGTCCAGGCTGAAGAGGTATCAGAGGGAGATGAGGAACTTACTGGGAGCTGGAACAAAGGTCACTCTTATTTTGCTTTAGCGAAGACACTGGTGGCATTTTGCTCCTGCTCTAGAGATCTGTGGAACTTTGAACTTGAGATTTTGAGTATCTAATGGAAGAAATTTCTAAGCAGCAAAACATTGAAGAGGTGGTCTTGCTGCTCCTAAAAGTCTATGCTCATTTGCATAAACAAAGAGAACTTATATTTAAAAAGGCAGCAGAGCATAAAAGTTTGGAAAATTTGCAACCCAGCTATGCAGTAGTAAAGGAAACCCATTTTCTAGGGAGAAATTCTAGCCAGCTGCAGAAGTTTGCCTAAGTAAAGAGGAGCCCAATGTTAATAATGAAGACAATAGGGAAAATGCCTCCAGCACATTTCAGAGACCCTTGCATCAGCCCCTCCCATCACAGGCCCAGAGACCTAGGAGGGAAAAATGGTTTCCTGGGATAGGCCTAGGGCACTGCTGCTCTCTGCAGCCTTGGGACATGGTGCCCTGTGTCCCAGCTGCTCCAGTTCCAGCCATGGCTAAAAGAGGGCAAGGTACAGCTTGGGCCATTGCTTCAGAGGGTGCAAACCCCAAACCTTGGTGGCTTCCACAAAGTGTTGGGCTTGCAAGTGCACAGAAGGCAAGAGTTGAAGTTTAGGAAACTCTGCTAGATTTCAGAGGATGTATGAAGATTCCTGGATATCCAGGCAGAAATCTGCTGCAGGGGCAGAGCCCCCAGGCAGAAACTCTACCAGGTCAGGGTAAGGGGAAATGTGGGCTGGGAGCCCACACACAGTCTCCACTGGGGCACTGCCTCATGAAGCTGTGAGAAGGGGGCCTCCCTCTTTCAGATCTCAGAATGGTAGATCCACAGACAGCTTGCACCATGTGCTGAAAGAGCTGTAGGCACTCAATGCCAGCCCATGAGAGCAGCCACAGGGGCCGAACCCTGCAAAGCCACAGGGGCGGAGCTGCCCAAGGCCTTGAGAACCCACCCCTAGCATCAGTGTGCCCTGGATATGACACATTGAGTCAAAGGTGATTATTTTGGAGCTTTAAGATTAAATGACTGCCTGCTTGGTTTTGGAATTGTGTGGAGCCTGTAGCATCTTTGTTTTGGCCAATTTCTTTCATTTGGAGTGAGAACATTTACCCAATGCCTGTACCCCCATTGTATTTTGGAAGTACCTAACTTTTTTTGATTTTACAGGTTCATAGGTGAAAGGGACTTACCTTGTCTCAGATGAGACTTTTGACTGTGGACTTTTAAGTTAAGGCTGAAATGCATTAAGACTGAGGTATTATTGAGAAGAGATAATTGTATTTTGCAGTTTGAGAAGGACAGGAGATTTGGGAGGGGCCAGGGGCAGAATGATATGATTTGGATTTGTGTCCCTGCCCAAATCCTTTGTCAAATAAGCCAGGGACCTTGGTGGGAGGTGATTGGATCATGATGGCAGATTTTCCCCTTGCTGTTCTTGTGATAGTGACTGAGTTTTCATGAGATATGATGATTTTAAAGTGCGTAGCATGTTCCTCTTCACTCTCTCTCTTTTGGTCTGCCATGGTAAGACATGCTTGCTTCCCCTTCTCTGTCCACCATGATTGTAAGTTTCCTGAGGCTTCCCAGTCATGCTTCCTGTTAAGCCTGCAGAATTCTGCATCAATTTAACCTCTTTTATTCATAAATTGCCCAGTCTCAGGTAGTTCTTTATAGAAGTGTTGAGAATGGACTAATACACAGGGTCTCACTGAGTTACCCATATTGGTCTCGAACTCCTGGGCTCAAGCTGTCCTCCTGCCTCAGCCTCTCAAATTACTAGGATTAAAGGCATGAGCCACTGCACCTGGCTTATTTAATTACTTATTTATTTGATTTTATTTTACTTCTCTTATTTGCTTCCTAGTTAATATATTTTTACAAAATTTAAAGGTTTATTGTAGTAGAATTTACAAACAACATGATGTTTTGATATACCTGTATATTGTGAAATGATTATCACTATCAAGCTAATTAACTTTTTTTGCCACATCCCTATTACCAACTGTTCTGTGCGGGAAACGCACGAGAGGAGAAGAAAAGACACACACATAGTATCTTTAAGGGGAAAACAACCTTTATCCCATGTAAATGGAAATGCAGTATAATAAGCAAACGATATAATAATAAGCAAATGATATAATAAGCAAACGATATAATAATAAGCAAATGATATAATAAGCAAATTGATATAATAAGCAGATTGAATATAACAAGTAAATTTCAATGGGAATCGAAGAAGGGAAAAGATATTTACACTCAGCAGGCTATGATGGATTCACCACCAGACTGGGAAGCAACAGCCTGGGCTCCAGCGTCGGACCCTGCACTCACCAGGCTATGGAGGATTCACCATCAGACCCGGAAGCAATGGCCTGGGCTCCAGACTCAGCCACTTATCCATGCACAGATGGGGAGAGGTCTCAGGAAGCTTCAGCGCAGTCTGGGACCCTAGCTCTTTTTGTAACAAGTTGTTTGGTATGAGGTCCAGTCACAAGGGCGCTTCATGACTGTGCTCAAGGAACACAAAAAAGGTCAACTTGTTTTTATGATTGTCTATTGTTTTTTAATAACTACCATATAGGAAGAGATTGAAGTAGAGGTTTCTCCAAAACAGTGCTGGATGAAAGCCTCAAGGGGCTCATACAACCTGCTCCAGGACTTGGTGACCATTGTTTGTGTCCGTGTTCAATTGAGTTCGAATTTAATTTTTAACTTTTCCTCTACACTTGGCCTCAATTTAATACTCAATTGTAGGAAAATACCCTTAGAGATACACGGGGAAGTCATAGTTGCTATAGGTTACAGATACAGGGTAAGCAGAGGAGAATTAAAACCACAATTAATAAAAACCACACCACCACGGCTTCGCAAGGAGAGTAATATTGTGAGAATTGTCAGGGATATACACATAACATTAAGTATGCAGTAAGGCATAAACCCCTCCTTGGGCTGTGGTAAGCATATCTAATGTCATTCGATTTTCCAACACAACAGTACTCAGCTGAGCAAATTCGTCTGATAACAACACAAGTCCAGTGCTACTATCGTTAAGAGCTTTTTCTACATGTAAGCTTAATATTTTAACTTGTTGCTGAGGCAGGATTATACCGGTGGCAGGGGTGAATACTGTGATACGGTACCACCACCAGGGAGTCCGGCACATTTATTACCAGTGATGTTTGTAAGCATTTAGATTACTGGGGAGGGGAATATCATCCCAGATGGTGAATAGAATTAATGGCCACCCTCAAGTGCATCTCCCCATCCAATGTGGGGATAGGTATCACTCTCCAGAGGACCCACATACCCTAAGGGCCCCCAGGGGACAGCAATGGTTTGACTATAATTGTACTGTTGCAATATGTTATTTAAGTAACAAAGATGCTGTGTTTCTTTGGGCTTGGGCAAAAATAGACTGTTTGGTTTGGTTAAAAGAAGTCCAGGTTGTACTACAGGTGCTATCCTCCTGACCCCATTGGTAGTGACATAGCCACTCGCAAATGTTGGCAGAGATAATTTTCCAAGGTAATTCATTCCCTGCAGCTGGCAACTTGGCACATAGCCAGCACTGACTGTGGTTGGCTTGTGTTGCAGTGGTGGCTACCCAGGGGATGAACTCATTCCCAGCCTCAGATATGATGACTCAAGTACTGATTACTAGCAGATAGGTTATTCTCTGTAATAACAAAAGCAGAGGGGAACATGATATCATTTTTCATCTTTAGGAAATTGTACTCTGCCTTCATTTTCTGCTCCCATAGCTACAAGGTCACCAGCCTTAGGGATGGGATCCGATGGACAGTGGACCCATATTTTGGCACCAGGATTTAAATTGCCCACTCTGCTGGACCTGAGTTCTCCAGTTCTATATGTTGTTTCTACAGGGGGCAGAAATTTCCTTGGGGGTTAATTGTTGGCAAGGTACCACTAACAATTAAGCAACCTGCATCTCCGGTTTTATAGCAAAAGACTCTGGAGCGATATTGTATAAAATGATTTCTAACTCTCCCTGGTAATTACTAACAATTATACCACCATTCATTATAATGCCTGCCATTGCAAGGCTTGAACGTGTTGTAATCCATCCACATTTAAGTTTGCAGTTATGGTGGAAATTTTGGCCTGTTGATCTGCCTGCTGATTAAATAGTCTGTCAAGAGAAAAAAGAGGTGCATGAGCATCAACATAGAAAAGAGTGATAATGGTAGTCTGCGCTAGGATTAGGATATCTTCCCAGTATTGTTTTCCCCAAACCTCTTTATTCCCAATTAACCATTTGTTTTGTTGCCATTGGGGCATCCAGGTAGTAAGACCATTTGCTACTGACCAAGAGTTGGTATTCAAGTGACAAATCCCTCTGGCCTCCTCCTGAATAGCTTGGATGGTGGCTACTAGTTCAGCCAGCTGGCTGCTCCCACCCCTTCATTCATTCTTTCATCAGAAAAGCTTATGTTTTTAACAGGATTGCAAGCTACAGACTTCCAGCATCGGGTCCCATCAATATATCTGGCAGATTCATCAGTAAACCAAGCATGTGTCTGATCCTCTGGGCTTAGTTCTTATAAAGGATTTGCCCCATTGGGCAAGGGAGGTTTCCTTCCCTATCTGCAGGACTGGAAAGTTTTGAACATTCTCATGTAAAAGTCATACCCCCTTTGGTTTTGGCTTAGGCTGGTCTTGTATGTACTATTTCTATTTTATGATGCTACTTTCTTGGGTCTGCCCTATCCAGTGAGTTTTGAGGGAACTCAAGAGCCAAATCATAATAGGAATTTTAGGCCTCATAAAGACATCACGGTTGAGGCAGAGGTGCTCTGTTTCCAGCAAAGCTCAACAGCAAGCTGACAGTTGCTTTTTGAAAGGTGTGTAAGCTTTGCTGGCCTCTGGCAGCTCCCGGATGCAGAACCACAAAGGTACCCTCTTCCCATCTTGTTTTTGCCAAAGGCTCCAATTAGCATGTTGATCTAGGACAGTTACTTGCAGTTTTACTCACCCATCCCATATGAGTCATAGATTTAGGGCCAGTTGCACTGGTTGTTTAGCTTGTTCAAAAGCCACGCTGTCTTTCTATCCCCAGTGAAAGTCATAGCGTTTTCTAGCGTCTTCATGCAGATGTTGTAAAATGTTACCCACGTGAGGAATATGATGCCTCCATAATCCAAACAAGCCAATAAATTTCTGAGCCTCCTTCTTAGTGATAGCGGTTGCACATTCTAGTATTTTAGCTATAGCCTTTGGTAAAATGGACTATTTCCCTTATTCCATAGGATGCCAAGGAATTTTATAGTTTGTGCAGGTCCTTGAATTTTACTAGGATTAATTTCCCATCCTTGAGATAGGAGCTGGGTTTTTACCTGCTCCAAACCACGTCTGACTAGTTCTTCAGTTTTAGCCTGACCCAGGCCACTCAGACAGCCGCTTTTTTCAGCAATAGGCTGATAGCTTTGAGCCTGATCAGTCAAGGCATAGGCCTGGCATTGGGCCAGGGCCAGTCTGGAAGTCAGATTAGCATTTTTCTTTTCCAGCTTACATTTCTTCTGTAGCAACCAGTCCCTATCTTGACACATAAACTTATAAGCAGTAAGCAAGCACCATCCATGCCGGGAAATTCCCTCAGCGTCCCCTTTACCTTCTGGGGTCCCTGCAGCACCTCACACAAAGCCAATGGTTCAAAATGCACTAATTTAGATTCCCAATTTTCACAAAGGCCAGTTACCCTGGACTATTCAATCGCCAAGGAGGAGAACTGGGAGTTCCCATCCCGGGACATGGGATGTCCAGCCCTGTCCTTGTGTCCAAAAAGTGGCATACTTTCCTTTTTGAATCCTGTTCGTGACGCCAAAAATGTTCTGTGCGGGAAATGCATGAGGGGAGAAGGAAAGACACACACACAGTACCTTTAAGGGTAAACAGCCTTTATCCCATGTATATGGCAATGCAGATATAATAAGCAAATGATATAATAATAAGCAAATGATATAAGCAGATTGATATAATAAGCAAATTGCAACGGGAAGGGGAGAAAGGAAAAGATATTTACACTCACCAGACTATGGAGGATTCACCACCAGACTGGAAAGCAACAGCCTGGGCTCCAGAGTCAGACACCGCACTCACTAGACTATGGAGGATTCACCACCAGACCGGGAACCAACTGCCTGGCCTCCAGAGTTGGCCACTCGTCTGTGCACAGAGGAGGAGAGGTCTCATGAGGCTTCGGTGCAGTCTGGGACCCTAGCTCTTCTTGTACGGAGTTGTTTTGCATGAGGTCCAGTCACAAGGGCCCTTCATGACTGGGCGCAAGGAACACAAAAAGGTCAACTTGTTTTTGCGATTGTCTATTTTTTTTAATAGCTAACCTATAGGAATAGATGGAAATAGAAATTTCTCTGAAACAGTGCTGGATGAAAGCCTCAAGGGGCTCATACAACCTGTCCCAGGACTTGGTGACTATTATTTGTGTCCATGTTCAACTGAGTTCAAATTTAATATATTTCCTCCACACCAAGAGAAGAATTTAATGGTTTTTAGAAGCGGATTCCACTGACCTTTTCTTTTTTCTCTCCCGGTTTTTTAAAAAACTTGGTCATACTGAATAGTAAAGAAATTCGAAGACCTAAATCAAATACGATTTATAACTTTAAAAATACTTTTGTATTTCTTTGTTTTTAAGCAATTTTTAAAATTTCCAATCATCTCTTAAATGCTCTTTTGATTGCTAGTCTCTTATTTAACATGGGAATAACATTCAAGGATTGTACTTAGTTGATTTATTTTTGAGCATTTGCATTTAACAACTTTTTGTTTACCTTTCTCTCATAACTAAAGTTTGCTTGGTGCTAAACTCTGAGGATGTATTATATTTTTTCCCCTTCAAATCTCTACAGTTAATATCCCTTTGTAATCTACATTGGACAAGGTTAACACCAGTGCCATTTTTCTTCTTCTGCAGGTTAGTGAGCCATTATTTATCATCATTATAAGCATCTTACATTTCCGCCTTAATATAGCTAGATGGACATCCTTTTCATTAGTTCAGTCTAAGACTCAGTGAGCTTTTTTATGCCTCTTAAAAAATCAGCTTCGTGCCTTTTCTATCTGCAAATTTTTTACTTTTCTATGATTCTCCTTTTCTCATGTTGATTCAAATTAATTTCACGAAGGCTATAGCCTCATGATTTTCCTTGAGAGTACAAATCAGATATTCTCTAAAGTTTTCTTCTAAATGTTCATGCAAATATACTTTTAAAGAGGAAATTATTCTGAGTCTTCATACATTAGGTGTTCTCTCCCAGTGTGGAGAAATTGTCCCTAGTCTATTTATACTCACTGCGGAGGTATGTTTGTTTAGGATTGATTTACAAAGCTTTAGCAATGGACATGGGTATTGTAAAAAACCACTAGATCCTTTCCAAAGAATTTCACAGTAGGTCACAGATTTAGGTTCTGAGTATCTGTTGTTTTTGTGCTATAGAGGGATTAGAAGTATTAGAAAGTGCCCAAGAATAGAGTTTATAGTGTGATTGTTTTTCTGCCAATCTGATGCTAATGTTATGCCATTACCAGAAGTGCTTACAGGTTTGCTATTCGGGTGTTTTTTTATATGAAGATTTTGATGCCAACTCCAAGTTTAAAAATATGTATTAAATTTTAAATTTATTTTTTTATGTTTATAGATTTAGTGGTACAATTCAGTTGTATTATGTGGATATACTGCATACTGTTGAAGTCTGAGCTTTATTGCACCCATCACCAAGATAGTGTACATTGTACACAGCATGTAGTATTTCATCCCTCCTTCCCTTCCCACCCTCTGTCCTTTTGGAATCTTCAATGTCTATTATTCCATTCCTTATGTCCATGTGTACCCATTGTTTAACTCTCACTTATAAGTGAAAACATGTGAGCAGTTTTTGACTTTCTGTTTCTGAGTCATTTCAGTAAAGATTATGACCTCTAATTCCATTCCTGTTTGGGCAAAAGCTGTTATTTTATTATTTTTTGTCTGAGTAGTATTCCATTGTGTGTGTGTGTGTGTGTGTGTACATACGTGTTTTTATATATATGACTTTTTAAATTTAATATATATAGTGTATATATAGTATATATATGTGTGTATGTGTGTATATATATATGACTTTTTAAATTTAATTGTCAATTGGTAGACATTTTGGTTGATTCTGTATCTTTGCTATTGTGAATGGTGTTGCAGTAAACAAACCAGTGCAGGTGTCTTTTTGATAAAAATGATTTATTTTCCTTTGAGTAGATACACAGTAGTAGGATTGCTGGATCAAATGATAATTCCATTTTTAGTACATTGACAAATCTCTATACTGTTTTCCATAGAGGTACTACTAATTTACATTTCCAACAGTGTATAAGCATTCCCTTTACTCTGCATCTTAACCAACATCTGTTGTTTACTGGTATAAGACGGTCTTGAATTGTGGTTTCAATTTGCATTTCTCTGATAATTAGTGAATTTGAGCATATTTTCATGTTTGTCAGCCACTTAAATGCCATCTTTTGAAAGTTTCTGCTTGTGCTCTTCCCCACATTTTAATGGAAGTATTTGCGCCTTTTCTTTCTTGTGTGGTTGTTGAGTTGTTTGATTTTTGTAGATTTGCGATATTAACTTTTTGTTGGATGCATTGTTTACAAAGATTTTCTCCCATTTCCTAGGCTCTCTGTTTACTCTGCTGATTATTTCTTTTGCTGTACAGAAGCTTTTTAGTATACTTTTAAATCTATATATATTTCCATATATATTTTCACAAAAAGACGTATGGTGGTTATTTTAGTAAATGTGCTGGAGGAAACTAAGAGCAGCATCCAGATATCCATAAATATGTGCTCATCTTGCCTGGAAATCATGTTTTTAAAAATTTTAATTAAAGATATTAGTTTATGACAGAGAGATCATAGTAATTATTAGCACAGCCCTGAGCAAGGTGATGGAAGACATTTGCCTAGAAATAACCTGGTGAAAAAAAAACATAACTGAAAAATTTTTGGTTATACAGGCTGAATTAATGAGAAATTTTATTCATTTATAATGCGAGTCTGCATGTATTTCTTATGTTAAAAAAGGCTACGCAAATTCAAAATTTTGAATTGATAGGATCCAAGTTAATTTCAATAGTAGGATAATATGTGGGTTACCAGCTGTAGAATAATGGCAAATAAAGGCTATTAGTGTTTGGAAATTTTCAAATAAACAAATTTAAAAATTTAAAAACACACAATGAATATACTAAATAGAGGAGAGCTGCTTTTCACTGTTTAATGGCAGAGTTTTCTAATTTGTTTGTATTATTTAGGGCCTAATAAAAATTCTTATACGTGCATATGAATTGTTATTATATTTAATAAGGTCAGCAATGAAAATAGAATCAGAAAAATCATGTAGTTCGGTATCAGTTTTGGACTGGAAATTTTGTGGCATCATTTTCCAGCTGTGTGGTCATGGCCAACATCACATAGTGCCTGTGAATACAGTCTTCTTCTTTGTGAAATGTGGAATCAGAGCCTACTTCATTGATTTTGTGAGACTGGGGAAAATGCATGCCGGTGTGGTAGAACAGCTGAAAGAAATGCTCAGTAGTTGGTAGCCATAAATGCCACTAATACTTTGTAACAAACTGTTTCCTTGAAAAGAGAAAGAAAAATAGATTTTTTTCTAAAATAATAATTACAAGTTGAAGCATATTTTTATTATACTTTTGGTTTAGAACATGTCAAAACTGCAGAAAAGTAATTTCATGCAAAACACATTGATAGGAAAAAAAAGAAATATATTGGCAGTATCTTCAAGTGATTTGTCCTGACTTTAAAAGTTTCATGTTAGCCTAGGCTGTCACTTTGGAATACAGGACTCATTTTAATAGTTGTCATTCTGTCAGTGCTTCAGAATACATTTATGCTCTGAAAATAGATATTTCATTTCTATTTTGTTGAAGTTAGAAATTATATTTTCAAAACCTGTGAACATAAGGTTCTATCCTGGCATATGCATTACACAACATCTAACTTGTATGTGATATTTCAGTGACAACATACTGAAAAATATTTGCTAGCAATCATTCTGCAGTGTTCAGAATAATGTGATTTTTAAAGTTCAGACAGTTGTATTATTTGTAGATCACACATCCATTTAAAAAATGGTTGAAAAAATGATAGCTATGTGGCAATAACAGAACTGTAAAAGAAAAGAGTTGGATTGTTTGGTCGGAGAGATACATTTTAAAAGGTACTTAATTTTTTTTCCACAGTATTTTTCAAATGAGGGAAAATAAATTAAATGCCAATTCTTAGTGCCAATGAATTCCTCAATGAATGGCACAGTGATTATGTTGTCTACACACACCCGTACAAGTCACTTGTGAAATAAAGAAAACGAGTCTGTTATGAAAATGTAAAAAATTCAATTTACTCTTCTGTCTCATGAAGTTAAGGTGGACAGAATTAAGCTAAAGGGAAAGCTGGAGAGGCAACTCTTGTGAAAGAGAGATAAAGGGAAGGAGAACAATATCAAAAAGCATTTAGCTTTGATTATCTTGCATAACTCTAAAATATTCATTAAGGATCTGGGGAAATATTGTCCAAAGTGGCTAATAAGGATTATTTCATAGAGTACGCACTGAGGGATATAGTCTTCCATCTTTTCTAGCATTGTATTACAGCTAGGGATATTCTGGACCTACATTACTTTTGCAGTCCTGTCTTTCCTACAATGAGGATAGCGACTCGACCTTTGGTCATTGGTTCTTAGCTTCCCAACACCTATGTTAACATGAGGTTTCCACTAAACCAAGAAAACTGCTGAATGATATAAAATCACACTCCCTACTCACTTCACCTCCCATTCCTGCCCCATGACCCTTTTGCTGCTGTTTCCAAAAAACATGCAAGCAGACCCTTTGTATTTTGTGAATTTCACTAATGGAGAAATATGAAATTTCTTAAAAATGAGGAATCTAAATTCTTTATAAAGCATGGATAGTTCTTACCATGATAGTCTCAATTTTAGAGTTCCTGTTTAATAGTAGATTTTAATAATTTTACTTAACATAAGTAGTTAAATTGCTTTCATAATAATGTGGACAAAATTCCTGGATATTTGATTTTTTTCCCTATTAACTTTAGCATCATATAATCACCCCTAAACCAAATAAATCTGAATGAATAAATCTGCCTCTAATGTAGAATTAAGGTACATTTGTTTCTTGAAATCTTTTTGTAAAATTTTAGGACATAGAAGGCTCATTGAATTGGATTACATTTTAGATTTAAGAATATAATGCTTTAAAAAGAAACTGTATTAGAATTTATTTTTTAATGAAAAAAAAGAAGAAACCATCAAAAAAATGCAAATCAAAACCACAATGAGATACCATCTCACACCGATTAGAATGGTGATCATTAAAAAGTCAGGAAAGAACAGGTGCTGGAGAGGATGTGGAGAAATAGGAACACTTTTACTCTGTTGGTGGGACTGTAAACTAGTTCAACCATTGTGGAAGACAGTGTGGCAATTCCTCAAGGATCTAGAACTAGAAATACCATTTGACCCAGCCATCCCATTACTGGGTATATACCCAAAGGATTATAAATCATGCTGCTATAAAGACACATGCACACGTATGTTTATTGCAGCACTATTCACAATAGCTAAGACTTGGAACCAACCCAAAGGTCCATCAATGATAGACTGGATTAAGAAAATGTGGCAAATATACACTACGGAATACTATGCAGCCATAAAAAAGGATGAGTTCATGTCCTTTGTAGGGACATGGATGAAGCTGGAAACCATCATTCTCAGCAGACTGTCGCAAGGACAAAACACCAAACACCGCATGTTCTCACTCATAGGTGGGAATTGAACAATGAGAACACATGGACACAGGAAGGGGAACATCACACACTGGGGCCTGTCATGGGGTGGGGGGAGGGGGGAGGGATAGCATTAGGAGATATACCTAATGTAAATGACAAGTTAATGGGTGCAGCACACCAACATGGAGCATGTACACATATGTAACAAACCTGCACGTTGTGCACATGTACCCTAGAACTTAAAGTATAATAATATAAAAAAAAATTAAAGAAAAGAAAAAAAGGAAGAAACCAGCCAGAGTTCTTCCTTCCAAAACATACCTGTTTTTTTAATAATTGTTTTTTTTTTCATTTTATTTTTGCATTGTTTTACTCTACTTTGGTCCCCCTTCCACCAATTTTCCAAAGGAATGCAAGTGTCTGTTCCTTCCTTTAGGACTTACTCAGGCTTATTCAGCAGCAGGACAGCAATGGACTTGGAAATGTAGCTTAAAGCAGAATTTCAGTATCCAAACAGGTCTGGATAGAATGTTGGGTACAAAAGACCCCAGTAGCAATAAGTTTAGGGATGGGAAAACACCTTAGAAAGAGTCAGACAAGTTCTAAAGACCGGGAAGGCAGTTTCAGGAATTATAAGAATGAGTAAAACAGCATTTGTGGGCAGGGAATACGAAGGATGCACTTTGATTACTGTGCAGACCTAGGAAGCTGGAAGTGTTATTGGGTATCCCACAGTGATGACTACAAAAATGCTTGGGATTATTTTTGCAGCTAAATAGAGAGGCAATACCTGGAGGTTCAACTTACTTCTGTGAAAGTTAGAGGCAGGTAGGCCTCTTTGCAGGTTCTGAAAAAATGAGAACATGTTTGGTTTTTAAAATTAGATTTCGTTCCACAAAAAGGACACAGCAACAACACCCTGATATCACATTTATTTCCACCCCCTTACTAAGTTTTTTAAAAACGTGTTTAGTTTATTAATAGATTTCTCACATGCCTTGGGGCTCAGGACACACCACCCCAAAATGTGCTTGTAGGAGACCAGAGTGTGCCACCCTAAAACATACTTCTTTGGCATATTTTGAGCTGGGTTATTCTGAGAAACTGCAGACACAGGAGTAGTTCTGAAAAGCTATGCCTTTGTTAAATAAATTTACATATATAAAGCAAGCCTATTTTAGTAAAAGTATCTTTGTCAGGAAGATGACAGCTCCCAGACAACTTTTATGACCTGAGAGACTCTTTATCTGTATAATAAGACACCCTTTATTCACCATTTATATGGTTTGGATGTTCTGCCTAAATCAGATGTTGAATCGTAATCCCAGTTGTTGGGGGTGGGGCCTGGTGGGAGGTATTTAGATCATGGGGCTGGATCCCTTATAAATGGCTTGGACTATCCCCTGGGTGACTGAGTTTTTGTGAGATCTGGTTATTTAAAAGTGTGACACACCTCTCTCCCCTCCCTCCCTCTCTCTCTTTCCTACTTTGACCATCTGATGCACAAGCTTCCACTTTGCCTTCCGCCCTGAGTAAAAGCTTCCTGAGGCCTCCCCAGAAGCTGGGAGATGCCGGCCCCATGCTTGTACAGCCTGCAGAACTGTCAGCCAATCAAGCCTCTTTTCTTTATAAAGTATCCAGTCTCAGGTATTTCTTTTTAGCAGTGCAAGAGCGGCCTAACACAATAATATATTTCCTCTTCTCACCCTACCTTAACTTGTGTTGCCAGCTCCCACTAGAAGCTCGAAGCCCCTATTTCTACCTGTAGCTCAGGATGTTATACAATCTTCAAGCATCTGACCCTTCCTCTAGTCTCACACTTTGTGAGACTCTCATGTGTACGTATGTAATTAAATATGTTTTTTCCCCTTTTAGTGTCTATGTCAATTTGATTCCCAGCCCATCCAAAGCACCTAAAAGGGTGGAGGAAAGCCATTTTCCACTCCCCCACACCTTCACTTATCATTTGTACTCCACTGATTTTGTGGGTTTTACTTTGTGTCTTTATACTTGTCCTTCATTCATTCTCGTGTCCTTCCGATTCTCAGATGGTCTGAATATCACAATACTTTCTCAGGCATTTAGATATTTTAAGTCAAAATGCCTGAGAAACAACAACAGACAGAATACTTCGCTTAGGTATTATTAGTTCGTCTCCTCCAGGGAGTTGGCCCGGAGAGAGATGCTCACAGGACTTTCCTCACTCACATCCAGTTCTTCCGGCTGGGAAACAGATAACTCAGAGGGTGTAGAAACCTATGGAGCTTTTCAGGTTGGCCTGCTAAGGTAAGGAAGGCTGGGTGATCACTCAGATGGTAAGACTTACGTGCACTAATTTTTCTATTTATTTGTGGATTTATATAAATGAAAGTGTTTTGTTTATTGTGTTGCAAAGCATAAGTTTAATTATACTGTAATAATATCACATTACAGTGTAAAGGGAACATGAAAGATGTAATTGAACTCTTATATTTGTTTATTATAAATTAATTTCTGCTTACGGCATAAAATTTTGAAAAACATAAAAAATTTAAAGAAAGGTGAAATGCTTTATGTGTTTCCTTACAAAGACAATAATTTTATAAATTTTTAAAACTTTTTTCTTGTATACTTCTGTATTTTTGAATTATCCATATGTAACTTCAATGTCTGTGAGTTCTCTATATTTTTGGGATCACCTAAAACTTTAATGTTTTAATGAAAAACACATTTCCCATCCTACTTTCAATCTGGTGCCCTTCTTAAGATATCTATAAATTTATATATGTGCTCTGCCCACTGTCCATCTGTGGTCCTCCTTCCACTGTGTTCTCATATACTTTCTTCTTTCCTGCAGTAGTTAGTTAATTTTTTTTCTGTCCACGTTCTCCCATGTATGATCTCCAACCCTTTACCATTGCCCAGTGCACTGCAGACAAAGCTCTGTGGCACATGGCTATTTCAATGAAGGCTTGGAGAAAATGCAGGGAGAGTACAACACTGTCTGAGCAAGTTGAATTATAAAGATCTGTCTTCCTGGTCCTTTGTCCTCAGCACTCTAAAGAAAGAGCAGAATATTTGAAATTAGTTTTTCTTTGACTTGTTTAATTTGAATTATTTGGTATGGCTCTTATCTGATTCAACCCTTCACTGCCACCTAACATTTTATTTCCAAATAGAGGAGGAAGAGTAAAGCTGAAGGAGTCCAGGAACTTTCAACCAATGTGACACTCTGCCACGCTGACTTTTTTTTTTTTTTTTTTTTTTTTTGTGATGGAGTCTCGCTCTGTCGCCCAGGCTGGAGTACAGTGGCACGATCCTGGCTCACTTCAACCAACACTTCCTGGATTCAAGCTATTCTGCTGTCTCAGCCTCCTGAGTAGCTGGGATTACAAGTGCCCACCACCACATCTGGCTAACTTTTGTATTTTTCAGTTGGGATGGGATTTTGCCATGTTGGCCAGGCTGGTCTCGAACTCCTGACCTCAGGTGATCTGCCTGCGTCGGCCTTCCAAAGTGCTGGGATTATGGGCATCAGCCGCTGTGCCTGGACAATTATTTTAAATTAAAAACTCTTGAAAGTCAGCAGATGCTGGAAAAGGCTTTTCCTGTAACTTCATAAAGACTGGACCTTCCAAAGACAACACATGTGCCTTCCAGTTCCTTCCTGAAGTCTTCTTACCTATTGACTGAGGAATGTAACATTTGGACAGATTTTGTCAGGAACCGTTGTTCAATCTTGCAGACCCACTTGATTCCCAAAGAGTATCACTTATTAACCATTGTCTGAGCATTAAACTCACTCATTCTTTCTAAAATCATTTGCTTCTCACAAAGTTGTCACATTTCTTCCTATCTCCTCTTCCCTTATGCAAAAGAATCTGTAATAATCTGGACCTCACTGGGTTGTTGGTTAATCATTCCCATGCGATTCCCCCATGCTATGCATGTTAAGTAGATCTGTATGTCTTGTCTTAATGTCTATTGTGACGTTCATTTTCAAGAAACCTTAGAGGGTAAAGGAGAAGCTTTCCTTTGGCCCCTACAAAGCATACACCCAGATACTAAGAATATGTATTTTGGAAAAGAACAAACTTGTGTCCCACTTACCTGCAATGGTAGCAAATTAATTAATATAAGCAAAAGTTAAGCTTAATTTTTCTTAAAATTTAGTATAAACAGTCTAAATGACTAAAAAGCAAGATGCAGTAATCCTTCAAATAAAGTTTCTTTTATAATCCATTTCTTAAATGCCATTCCTCTAGGGGTAGAACAGAGAACATGTATTGCTGACAGGTGTGTAAATAGTGGTAAAACAAAACAACAACAACAAAAATCTGTGGAACTTTTTGACAAGGCATACACTGATGTGGTTTCTTTCATTTTTAAAATGGCAACAGGCTAAGTATCCACTGGAGCTTACAAATGATAGAATAATTCCCAGCCACCTATAGTTTCATTCTCAGTAGAAACTACTCTACTTTGTTTAGAGCACAAAAATAATTCTATTATTTCCTTTGCTTCCAAAGACTATTTTTTTATATATGCACCTGAAGAGGGTATAAGCTTGCCAAACTCCATCAAGCTTTCAAAGTTGTCAGAATAATGCCAGGTGGGCCTTTGAGGAGAATGTATACAGCAGACTTTCGAGACTTGTGTCAACGGGTGTTTATTTTTCCTCTCCTAAATTTTTTTAGGCAGGTTTTTCTGAATATAGAACTTTAAAATGACTCAGTAGATAATAGGCTCACCTGAACTCACCTTATTGTGACTTACATAAAATCCCCTATGCCAAAAGCACATTTTGGATGACCTCTCTGTAAGGAAAGCTCAGACTCTGGCCCCATGGCGGTATAAACCTCCCTTGGATGGAGTCCTTTTATATGCTACAAACTGTAGAGCTTCCACATCTTCCCACACCATAGACAGAGAAGATGTCGCTATGAATTACCAAATCCAAATGCTAAATCCTTATCATTATTTATTTTTTACACTTCTGAGTTTCCTCAAGGCTTATTTTTCATCAAATCTTATCTAAGAAGGGAAAGAGGATATGAATGGAAACTGAAGATGGGAAGATGGAACTGTCTTTCACCACTTCTGTTGTTTTGGCCTGTAGAGGAATCCTGTTCCTGCTGAAGAGTGGCTTGCCAGATTACAGAAGACGATATGTTATTTAGATTGGTTTAAAACATTTCCTGGATGAAAATGTTTGTCTGTGGACATCTTGGAATGTGACATTCCTGTACAACTCTTTTTTTTTTTTTTTTTCCACTTGCCTACTACCCTTCCAGGCTGAACTTTACTTAGCTGGCATGATTTATGGGACATAAAAATCCCTCTTTTTTTTTTTTTTTTTAAGGCAGAGTTTAGCTGTGTCGCCCAGGCTGGAGTGCAGTGGTGCGATCTTGGCTCATTGCAACCTCTGCTTCTCTAGTTCAAGCAATCCTCCTGCCTCAGCCTCCCGAGTAGCTGGGATTATAGGTGCCCACCATCATGCCTGGCTAATTTTTGTATTTTTGTAGAGATGGGGTTTCACCATATTGGCTAGGTTGGTCTTGAACTCCTGACCTCAGGTGATCCGCCTGCCTCAGCCTCCCAAAGTGCTGGGATTCCAGGCATTAGCCACCACGCCCGGCCAGAAATCTCTTAAGTACAGGCATGGATACGTGTGTACTAGCTGAGCCTAGTGGGGAACGTAAAAAACTGGAGAAGGATCTGTCGAAAAGGAAACATAAAATTATTCAAGGCTTGAGTTAGGATCCAAAGCTATTGAAGTGGCTGGGGTGAGGGAGGGGAGGTTGAGCAAAGAAATGTGTTCGGGCATCAGTATGGTTAGCATGGGCGGATAGAAAGTTGTGTGGACAATTTTCCTCGATTGATCTTTTCTCTGCACCTTGAAACAAATCTCACCGCAGGCTAGATCCTTGTAAAGAGGCGTGTGAAGCAAATGTCTCTGCTACGCCACATCTAGGGTCTTTGGTTTTGACCCTTGCCTAGCCACTGCTGTTCCTTAAAGTAGACCATGCTGCATTCACGTCCATGTTCTGTACATCCTATTTCTGTTCCTGCAGTGACCTTTCTCTCCTCATCCGTTTGGTAAGATTTTATGTAAAATCCTCAAAATGCAGCTTAAGCCCCTTCTACATTGTCAAGTATTAGTTTTCTGTGGACATTGTAATAAATTATCACAAACTGGGTGACTTAATACAAAGGAAATTTAAGTACACAGAGGTCTAGAATCAAGGTGTTTGCAGGGCTACCCTCCCTCCAGAGCCTCTGGCAGAGAATCCTCTCTTGTTTCTCACAGTGTCTGGTGGCTTCCGGAGTTTCCTGGCTTGCAGCAGCATAGCTCCAGGCTCAGCCACATCTTCACATGCTCTTTTCTCTGTATATCTGTGCCTCTGTGTCTCAACATTTATTCTAATAATGACACCAGTGATGGAATTTATGGCCTACTGTAATCCAGTATGACCTTATCATAATTTACATCTTCATTACACCTGCAGATAACCTATTTTCACATAAAGTCACGGTGCCTCTTCCTGTCAAAGTTTGCCTGCTCCCATGAAAAAATTACTTTCTCTGTCCTTTGTCTCCCAGCATGGTTTACTATATCCATCTTTTTGCAATAATTATACTGTATCATAGTTTTTTTTTTTTTCTTTTTTTAAACGGAGTTTCGCTCTTGTCGTCCAGGCTGTAGTGCAATGGCATAGTCTCGGCTCACTGCCACCTCCGCCTCCCAGGTTCAAGCGATTTTCCTGCTTCAGCCTCCCAAATAGCTGAAATTACAGGTGCCTGCCACCACTCCCAGCTATTTTTTTAAATGTCTTTCCCTTCTACCTGATTGATAGTTCCTTAAATACAAAATATATGTGTCATGTATTATTGTAACCCTAGTACTCCTCACAGAGTCTAGTTCACAGTTGGTGCCAAATAAGTATTTAATGGTTTGCAAGTAAGTTCTCAAAAAGACCTAAAAATTGAGACTTCACAATATACTCTTATCTCTATGGAGGATCATTATTCTGTGTAGCTATTGAAATATATTCTGTCAAAATATATGGGCATTTTCTCAGTGAATGCTCCCTTTGGCAGTTATGATATTTTCACCTCTCCCATTTATATCTTCATATGTAGCACTGCTTTTCTAGAAAAATCAGGAAGCAAGCTATTCTGTATGTTATTTTTTTCCCAAAGGAATTCAATCTATCTTATGAGTGAACAAGGCATTCTTTGTTTATGCTTCTCTTTTGAAAAGCTACTTCTAAAGAAGTTTCTAAAATAATTAAATCTGTCTTACTATGATAAACAAAGTATTACTATGCCTCCTTCAGTACGCTCTTGATACTCAAATCTTTATTATGAGCATAAAGTGTTCTACTGAGCTGAAATAAAATGACATGCTCAGAGCCTTGAATAAGTTTCATGTTTAACAGCCTCATATGGTAAAATAATAGCATTGATGCAGACCTACGTTTGTGCCAAATTCTAAGCATGTTTTATGATTTAATCTTCATAAAAAGTGATAAAATTGATACTGTTAGTCCTATTTCACAGATTAGGAAACTGAGGTATATAGTTATTACGTGACTTGCCCAAAGTTATGCAGCTAGTAAACAGTAGAACAAGGATCCAACACAGTGTTATAGTGCAAGAATAAGCACTTTAAGAATGCAGCAATATTGCCTTCTTGGGCTTTCCTCAGCACACTGTGAACTTGCTGGTTCTTAGGTTGACTATCATCTTTCACATAAAAACTTTACCTTCCCTTTTTACTTTCCACTTCTGATTTTAAATGTGCTTGTGTGCCAGGAAAAAAATCAGAGTAGCAAGGCCTGGAAATCTGCAGCTGTGTACCTTTTGCTGGCTTTGATGTATATGGAACATGTAGCATGCTACCTTTCTCATGGCAGGGTCCTGTGATGGAAGTTGGCCCTCTGTGTACCCGCACCTTTCTTTACTTTCATAGGCAGTTGGGCTGCCCTCAGTTTAGCATGTACCATATGGAGTTCCTAAGTGGGCTCCCTAGTCAAGGCATTATGAAGAGAATGAAAGAATATGTAGAGACAGCTGGTGAATATGAACTCTAGGGGCAATGGTGGAGCCTCGTCCTTAGACATGGGGAGTGAGTAGAGGGAAGGGTGGAGGTGGGTTGGACATGAAGGACATTAAGAAGATAACTCCACTGGTAATTGGTAAGGAAATAGAAAATTTAAAAGGTATTCTTTTTAGTATTTCTTTATAGGTTTCACTGTCTCACTTTTTCTCTTAATCTCTAATTGTCAGCCCTTCTTCCATTGCTCAGTCAAAAAATTAATTAAAAGTAGTATTCAAATACAATTTTGAAAGGGCAGGAAGAGAGAAATGGGAGAGAGACAGAAAAAGAGGGAGAGAGAAAAGCAAAAGTTAGAATCTATAAGGAACCAAAAGGTTAAGACAGCCAAGTAGGATTTTCACAAGTTCTGGAATGTCTCTGGCTGACTTTGTAGGCTGTTGACTGTATGGTGAAGGAAGGATGGATCAGTCTAATTGAAAAATACAAACTGTTATAGAACCTCGATCTGGGGTATATTCCAGTGAATTGAGGCTCCCTGGTGAATTGTTTCCAGACATGCCTTGAGGAAAATAAATATGTCACCATATGAACACTTTTCCCTTAAATAGCCTAGTTAATTCTTTTATCTTTTATGGTAGAAATGTTGTTTTATATCATTTCTAGTCTTATTTTCTTAATTACAATTACAAGGGTATGTAGACTATAACAATTCATAGAATAAGATATTTGTAGAATATAAAAATATTTATTGATTTGGCATGTCACGTTAATGTTAACACTAGCTTTAATCTTCCAAAAGGACACTTCATGAAAAGCTAATGTTTACCCAAGGGAGTAAAGATCTGCCATACAATTTGCCCCAAGCCTCAAGCACATCAACTATGGGTTCTCAAGAAATACTTGTTGATAGGTTGACTAGTTGGGGAAGATGTCTGAAGCTTGAGGCCCTCTTTACAACTCTGCCCTTTAAATTCTTTATCATATGCCTTCTCTCTGGCAGGCTGCACTTACCTTCCTCATTTTCAGAGACAGTATAGCCCATCCTATTAGGGAGCAGCTCCTTTTTCTCCCTGCTTCTAATCTCAATCTTCATGACGGAAATGATCTGCACATTTGGACATTTTTAACTAAAAATAACTAAAGATAACTGCCCTAAAGAAAACTGAACTAAGAAACCAGGACATAGAGAAAATCAGGTAGTTATGTCTATAAATGTCCAGGCTTTCAAAGTCACCTATGACACTCATCAGGTGGAGGGACATGAAATAACACAGATGTGAAGGGCATATAGGTGACAGTTATTAATATCAGGGAGATTGATTTCATATCCTTGAAATGTACCAACCTTTAACTCCAGGTTCAGCAACTTCATAATTTACATAAGTACAGTCTGTGTCAGTTCATTAGTAGGTCATTAGTACGTCTGGAGAATATGTTCTAAAGTGTCCTCAGGAAAATCTCGGGGGAATGCACCAGAAAATAAAATTTTGCTGAACGCCTGTTTTAGAGAAAGTTAGGATTGTGTGTGTATGTGTGTGTGTGTCTCTGTGTGTGTGCTTTCTTTTGCATTTAATCCACCTTCATTTTAGGTAGTGGTTTTGGTGAGGACTGTGTGGGTCAACAGCCTGGGGCAACATGAAGATTAACTTCTGAGAAATAAGTAGGGATTCAAAACAGGTTTTTACCATGTTGTGTTTGACCTGCATGTTCTTAAGTGCCTGTTTCATGCATATATCCAGTTATGTATTTTTTACAGGATATGATGTTTCCATGAATACATCTTATAAATGTGATGTTCAAGTTTGATTTTCTTCATTTTGGGCAAAAGTGGAAGATAGATAATCATTCCTTAATGATTGTGTGCTTCATTGAAATGCTTCCCTTCAAGTACAAATTGCTAGATATGGAGAGGGCGTCTGTCCAGCTAGTCCAGGTATTTGCATTTAAAGCCACCGTGAATACAGGCGATAGACTTGTAGAGGAAAAAATAAAATAAAAATAAAATATGTACTTTATTACTATTCAATTTAACTTAAGTTTAGGTGGAGAAGACCCAGAACAAATTGGGGGACTGAGACAATAAAGGAGAATATGGAGAAAAAAAAGGCGGAATGTTTAACATCTTTTAGCAAAATGCCATAAATAAATAGTGGTACTTTTTTTTACCTGCCCCCTCAAAATGTATAAGAGCTTGGAAATCACTGTGAAGGGGAAATAGGTACAGGCACATGCCATTTTATTGTGTTTTGCTTTATTGCTCTTTGGAGATCCTGCAATTTTTACAAATTGAAGATTTGTGTCAACCCTGCATCAAGCAAGTCTGTTGGCACCATTTTTCCAATAGCATATGTTCAGCTCCTGTCTCTGAGTCATATTTTGGTAATTTTTGCAATATCTCAAACTTTTTAATTATTATTACGTCTGTTATGGTGATCAGTAATCAGTGATCTTTGAAGTTACTGTTGTAATTGAAGAACTACAGACTTGTTGAAGGCTCAGGATTTTTTTCTTTTAGATTTAATGCTATTACACACTTAATAAACTACTGTATAGTGTAAACCTAACATTTATATTCACAGGGAAAGCAAACAATTTGTATGACTGGCTTTGTTACCATATTCACTTGGTCCTGGTGGTCTGGAACCAAATCTACAATAATGCAGAGGAGTGTGTCTGTATCATTCTTCCTACAGTTTGGGAATGGTCATGTGGACTTTCCCCGTAATATTTACTTTGGTTAAAACAGAGAGAGAAAAAAAGTTTCAAGGTATAAGTTATGACAGAAGGAGGTATACCTTTGAGGTCGTTTTTAAATAAGAAACTTCCAGAAGTCACCATCAACCCAGGCAGGGATACACATCTACCTACTTGTAACAAAGTCATTGACCTCCCAATAGCATATGAGGTTTATGAACCACCTATAAAGTATCACAGGTCACAACTTCATTATGCATTCATTCTAGTTCCAGACTTCTGTTGACTTTATGGGCACCAGACATTTCCACCATGCCTGGATTCATAGTTGCTTTAAACTACTTCCAAAACATTGAACCCAGCTTACTGAATCCATACTGACTACTGCCTTTACCATATTTTCAAAGATTTCTAGGGCTTCGTGTTTTGGGGACCTCATTCCTTCATGCTCATTTATTTCTTCCTACTCTAATTAAGTTACTGGTTTTTTCTTCATTATCACTGACATGTTGGGGTATCAACCTTCATTCTTCTCATTAAATTTGCATCTCAGGTCAAGGTGTCTTATTCTGTGGGTCACCAGCATGCACAGCCATCTCACTCATGCTTGGCTGACTGTTACATTCATGTCCTCCATGAATATTTGTTGCATGAATGCATACATTATCATGGCCTGATTACTAAACAGAAATTGAGTTTTAATAAGCCAAAATAAAACATTTCTTTAAGCATTCTTAAGCACTTATTTTGTTTTGTAATTTTTCAAAAAGTGAATATACCTTCCTCATTAAGTATATTTAATTGTAACTGTTTTAATAAAAATAGATGATATAAAACATAAGGGTCATCCAGACTGACTTGTTTCCTGAAGCAGATATCCTTTTGCAAGATCCTCCTCAGCTTGACTGTATTATAAGTGGAAGAGGCATTTGATACACCTAACCTTCCAAACACTGTAGTTTAGCTTAGCTAAGCCTACCTTAAACATGCTCAGAACACTTACATTAGCCTATAGCTGGGCAAAATCACCTGACAACACAGTCCACTATAGGGAATCAGGGGGTCTACCTTCATGGTGGCATGACTGACTGGGAGCTGCAACTCCCTGCCCCGGCCCAGCACCTCGTGAGAGTATTGTAGCACATACAGTAGCCAAGGAAAAGATCAGAATTCAAAATTTGATGTGCAGTTTCTACTGTATGTGTATAAATTTCACACAATTGTAAAGTCAAAACAATTTTAAGTCAAACCTCAAGTCAGGGACTATATTCTTTCTTCATGTGGGAGTAGCTGGTGGTGGTTTTCACATAACTTAGAGATTAAATTCTTAAACCGTTGATTTGAAAATTGCTATTAAATCTGATGAGCTTGAGCACAGAGTTATTCTTGGGCTTCTTATATACAACTCTGACTTTTAATGGTTTATATCAAATGTGCACTGTCCTAAAGTTTGACTCAGGATTTGGTGTGATATCCCTACTCCCACCTCCATCATAAGTGAGCATCTATTGAAAACTAAACAATATTACATTAAGGTCAGGGAATTAAAAAGAATAAAAAACCCACAAAGAGACGCTTTCAAGGTAGGTAGGAGGAGGAGAATTGGCTGGAAAATTGTTGCTTACTCGGCAACATGAAGGTCCCTGGTGAGACACATTGATTACAGAGTAGGGGAGATAAGAAAGAAAGAACAGAAAATATGCTTCTCTGCCTCCTGGCTTCCAGGTGGACTAGTCCCACTGGAATCTTCTTTGAGAAAAGAAAAAAAGGTTCTGTCATATCTGTATTTGTGTTGAAACCACAGGATTTTACGTGGTGAGCCTTGTCTTTCTTCTATAAAAATTCATAAAAGCAACCCTGTGCCTTCTGCTTAGGGATTAGTAAATTGCCTTCCTCCTGGGCTCTTGCTTTTCTAGGAGCTCTCCCGCAGAGTTGATCTGAGCACTGTCTACTTGTGAAGCTGACATATGCCCCTGCCTTAAGATCAGCATCCCAGGGGGGCAATCCAATAAAAGTTTACACCTTTCTATTGTGATTATTTTTCTCTTTCTTTTTTCTTTTTTTGTTCTGGTGAAGAATTACATGCATATAAAAGTAGGCTGCAATTACCTGTGAAAGATTCTAAACAAGCTGTGTCCATAAGACTTTTTTGGTTTGCTTATTAGGCTATATTTCTAATTTTTATTTATGAATCAGTTAGAAAGGCATTCATTGAATAAATGTCACTTTTAAATACATAAGAATATCTGGTAGGAATTCCAAGTTTATTCTACCTTGATGCATAACGCAATTTGCGGAGGCACCTTTCATATTTTGTGCTATGTGAAGGCCACTCTTGGGCACAATGCGAGTAGATGACATTGACATAGAACCTCATACAAATGTTGTTTCCCTATGGTGTTCTAAATTGTGGGAATTTATTTTATGAGCAGAGATAGTAAAGCATTAGTTAAGGGAATAGAAAGATAGCTTTGGTTAGAATACTAACTGCCTTACACTTTTTTATCTTGGATAAGTTACCTAACTTATCTAAGTTTCTCTCCCCTAATGATAATACAGATTAATACTATTGTTTTTCTCATAAAATTTTTACAAAGGTAAAACATAATTTACAACATAATGCATCTTAAACACTTAACTGTATTGATTACATTAAAAACAGGATCATTATCATTAAGATGTATTTATCTTATTAAAAATGATTCATAGTGACAGTGCATGGTTAGCTCATGAAAATTAATATCATAGGGATAGCATTATTAAACTCAATATATTACATAGACACAAACTAACTCATGTATCAGCCAGAAAAAATACATCTTGAAAATGGATACATTTTTTAATTGTTTGTAATACATCTTGAAAATGAATACATTTTTAATTGTTTGTAATTACTGAAAATATTTTGACATTATCACTTATTTCAAGACCTTAGAAAAATAATTTATTATTTATCATTTTGAAAATATAAGTAATGGGTACAATAGCACATTCATCTTATGCTTAAGTGGTACCTCCCTGAGCTTTGCTCCAATACTGACAATCCCATCCTTTAAAGCTAGTTTTGAATTTCAATTTAAGTCTAGTTAGCTGGCAAGGCAGATGTCTTGAGATTGTTATAAAATAAGAGCATTTGGTCTCATATCTCATATTATGAAAGCAGTAGAGTTTTTTGGTTAAGAGCAAGGTTCTGGTGTCAGCCTGGAAGGATTTGAATTTTGGTTCTTTTATTACCAGTTATGTGAATTTATGCAAATCATTTAACCCCAAGTGGTTCAGCTTCTTCATCTCTAAAGTGTTGAAAATAGTATCTATTATATTGTTGTGAACCTTAAATGCATGTAAGCCATTTATAATTGCTTATGTGATACAATGCATTTCTGTATAGCAGAGTAGAACTTCTGCTAGTGGAGTACAGTGATTTCCTCATCTGCAACACTAAACTCTGTATTACTAATTATTATTTTTATTTTTATTTTTTGTAGAGACAGGGTCTCACTGCGTAACCCAGGCTGGTCTCAAACTCCTGGGCTCAAACGCGTCTCCCTCAATGGCCTCCCAAAGTGCTCTGATTATGGGCATGAGCCACTGTGGCCAGCCCTACAATTTAGAACAGGATGATAACAATTAGGCAAGGTGCTGTCTATCAATATGAATAATAATAAAAATAAATAAGTAATGTCTGGAATCTAATCATCTACATCAATCTAATCTGAAATTTAAATTCATATTAGTCTATAGTAATTTTTGATGCTAGCCAATTGACAATAATATAATTGGCACTGGAAACACAGTATAAGGGTCAATAATTTAGTTGGGAAAACAAATCAAAGATACGGTGAGGGTCAAGAAAGAGGTTTGAATATGTCTTGTCAAATGCCTTGTTATAAGCAGGCTGGCAATGCATTTTTATTAAATCAATTGCCCTTTGTTTAAAATGGCACTACACAAATAACCTATTATACTAGCTAGTATGTGTAAAAGGACTATATTGACCAGGTAAAAGTGTGTATTTGGAGTTGACCAAAAAAGCACCACTGAAGACAAAAAGGGATCTTAGAGCTTTTAGTGTCAATGAACATGGAGACTAGCCTGAGTTATTCGATTTGGCTCCAAGTTCTAGGTTTGGTTTGGGATAGCCCAGGCTATCTTCTCCTTCCATCAGTGGCAACTTCACGTACCAATGGTAGAAGAATAAGAGGAGCAAACAGAAACACACCACTTCAGGCCTAAGTGCTAAACTAGCTGATTGTCATGTCCACCCAAATTTCATTGGCCAAACAAGCTCAAAATCAATAAGGCAAGGACATATACACTGCCTCTAGTGACAGGAGCTGCCAGATCTCACCCGGTGTGTGGACGCATTGAGCGATGAAGAGTTGGAACAAAAATTCAACCCACCACGCATACTCTGAGTTGAAAGCTATTACTTCCACCAACTTATGATGTTCTTATTTGTGAAGCAGAACTGAACAAACACACTGGCAGCCATTCAAATACCAGAGGATAATTGTTATAATTATCTTAGGTTTTTTTAAGCTGGATATCATGAGCTCTTACCTAAGTTAGCTGTTCACAGTATAATGATTAGATCCTCTCATCATGAGCACCCTCTTCTGGACTTGCAAATCATTCCAGTGTGCCAGGTTTTTCTTAATATGTTTCAACAGGTACTGAACAGAAAATTTCAGTTAACGTGGATGCTCTGGAGCTCGAATTCCCTTATTGCAGCCAAACAAGTTTCTTTCAAGCATTATTTGACAAGCTAACCTTGTTTTTATATCTGTTGAAATTCATACTGTGATTCTTGTGATCATACCTAGAAAACAAGGGAAAGGAAAATGGTGTGGATAACAAGAAAAGCCTTTCTTTGTATTTCATTCCAAAGGTATTTGTTTTTTATCAATGCAACATAATGAAATATCTTAACTTATTCTTGCTCCAGTTCCTGCTGTCCATGACTTAAAGTTTGTATCGTTTCTCTCTTACAAAATCTGCAGAACTTTCTCCTTCTGATACGTTAAGACAGTTAGGTTTATTATTTAAACTTCGGTTCTCTTTAATCCTAACACATTACATTTTAAAGAATGTAATATAATTTATATTGCATTAGATGTTATTTGATTAGAGTATGAAAGCACAAATTCATAATCAATTCATGATTATGTTTTAAAAACTATCTGTGCAGAATCATGCTACATGTTCTACTTATACTTTGAGACTACATGGGTACATTGATAAGGATATAGAAATCTTTTGGTTAAAAATAATAACATATTAAATCCAGTGCTCAGAGCTAGGTAATCCCAAAGCTTAATTACAAAGATAAAACTCAGGATATAATAATTTATTTCATTTTGGATGAATTCAAAACCCTGAATATAAAGAAGTAATATTTTCTATGCAATTGGTGATGTGAAAAAAATTGAGAGAAATCAAGATTGATAATATGTATTAACACTAGTAATGTTGAATACTTATAAATTCTTTACAAAAGATATTTAGAAACTAGTTGAATGGTTGTGACAAAGATGCTGACAGTGATATGGACAGTGAAGCCCAGGCTGAAGAGGTATCAGATGGAGATGAGAAACTTACTGGGAACTGGAACAAAGCTTACTCTTGCTATGCTTTAGCAAAGACACTGGTGGAATTTTGCTCCTGCTCTAGAGATCTGTGGAACTTTACTCTTGAGATTTTGGATATCTGGTGGAAGAAATTTCTAAGTAGCAAAACATTGTGTGTGTGTGTGTGTGTGTGTATAATTTTATTTTATTTTATTTTTTTTGAGCCAGAGTCTCACTCTGTTGCCAAGGCTGGAGTGTAGTGACATAATCTCGGCTCACTGCAACCCACCCCCAACTTGCAGGCTCAAGCCATCCTACTAACTCAGCCTCCCGAGTAGCCGGGACCACAGATGTGTACCACCATGCCTGGTTAATTTTTTGTAGAGATGGGGAGCTCACTGTGTTGCCCAGGCTAGTCTCGAACTCCTAAGCTAAAGCGATCCACCTGTCTCAGCCTACCAAAGTGCTGGGATTACAGACGTGAGCCACTGTGCCAGGCCAAAAAAGTAGCATATATTTTTATTATTATAAAAATAGGAAACATGTCTTATAGGAAATATAAAATATTGTATCATAGGAAAAATATCAGTCAACATATCTTGAGGAGTATCAGCTTGTGTATTTGCCTGTTAGTCTTAAAGTGAGAGTCTAACTAGAAAAAAGTTATCTATGATATTCTGTATTCATTTGTAAACATTTATTTCACCCACCATATACTCAGTATTACACAAAACGCAGGTGAGAGAGCTGGTCATGCCTTCATAGATGGCAATCTTTTCATCAAACTGCATATGAACTAGGACCACCACCCCACCTTGACTTCTCTAGGGGAAGTGCTTAAAATATAAGTATTTTGCACGATCCTGAAAATGTATAAATATTAAGGACATTTCAGACATATTAAGAGATATAAAATATAGTAAACCACAATATTTCATTAAAAAAATTTGAAGATGTCTATGTAGCAAAACTGTGTTGATTCCTCATCCCTTCCCCTTTCATAGATAAGACTTTAACTAAAACATTTTGTTATAGTTTGACATTTTTCTTTCTATCATCTATCTATCTTTCTATTTATCTGTCATCTACTTATCTATAGCTATGTCTATCTATAGATTGGTAGGATGGAATAATCTTAGTCTATCTCTTAACATTCTATAACCCCAATTCATACTGAAATTATATAATTTTAAGATGTAGACATAAATATGTGTATAGATACTTGGATATCTCTTGTTCTGTATACACATACACAGTATAATTTTGCATGTGTTTAAAATTTATTTATTTATTTATTTTTATTTTTTATTTTTTTTGAGACAGAGTCTTGCTCTGTTGCCCAGGCTGGAGTGCTATGGCAGGGTCTTGACTCACTGCAACCTCTGCCTCCCAGGTTCAGGTGATTCTCCTGCCTCAGCCTCCCAAGTAGCTGGGATTAAGGGCACCTGCCACCACTCCCAGCTAATTTTTTGTATTTTTAGTAGAGAGGAGGTTTCACCATGTTGGCCAGACTGGTCTCGAACTCCTGACCTCATGATCTGCCCACCTCGGCCTCCCAAAGTGCTGGGATAACAGGCGTGAGCCACCGCGCCTGGCTGTGTTTAATATTTATATAGATATATTGCCATATGCATTTTATGGATTAAAGTCTGCATTTATGTATACAATAAAAAATGTAGTTTCTATCATATTACATTACTATACATGTTTTTAAACCTTAATAGTATATTGTTCTATAAAACTATTTTAACTTGCTCTTTTATTTTACTCAGTATTATATTTGGGAGTCATCTATATTGATCCATGTGCTTTTTCTCATTTATTTCACCTCTGCTTGGTGTTCCATTGTACGGCTATATTGCAATTTAGCCTTTCTATTGTTTATTGACAAACAGATTGCTTACAATTGTTGACTGTTACAATGGCTCCTTGAACATTTTAATATATGATGTCTATGCATATGTTTAATAATTTTTTCAGGGTATATAACTAAGAGTAGAATTCCTCTATATATTTGACAACTTTAAAATTCAGAAAGCTCTTAAAGCAGAAGTGCCTTAAGATAGCATCTAATGTTTAAGTAATAGTGTAACTGATTTCATCATGTCTTTTCTGAGTCAGGGTTTAATTGTGTAAATATTACTAAATGTATCAGAGACCTGGTTGCCTCAGGGACATGGAAGGAAGAGATACAGAATGAAGAAAAAAATAAAAGAGTGGACTAGGGTCTCTAAAGTTAACGTTACAGTCTTTATGATTCATTATGCTCTAGATTCATTTTTTCCTGAGCTTATGGCTACAGTTACTTTTTGGTCTTAGTATGTAAATACATTAATATATCAATAAATTTACCAAGGAATGTTTATTGCTTGGTGCCTACATTTGTTCTTCCGCATTTTTAGAAACCAATCTCATTTACCTAACATTAGCTAACAGTGAATGCTTCTTACTGTATTAGAAACTAGTGCAATTAGATTACCTTTATCATAAGGGTCACATTAATACATACTTATGACTATAAGACAGTGCACCTTGGAATTATAGAATGTTAAAACTAGAAAAAAGCCTTACAAATAGTTTACTTCAATTTCTCATATGACAATGGGGAAAAATTAAAGCCTGGTGATGCTGAAATAATTAGCTCAACGTTCCACACTATTTAGTAGTAGAGGAAAGACTAGAATTAGATTACAGAGGACTGAAAGTCAAGTGTTCTAGTCCTCGTTCTACTCTAGTGTGTGAAAACGTTCACTATCTACAGGATGGTGTTCATTTCACTGCATGCCGTTTTTCTTGTTCATATTTTTATTTATTCTCAAATCATTGTGAAGAACTTGATTCATTTTAGTATTCTTTTAGGGATATTTTTAATCTTAAAAGTTAAATTGTTTAAATCTATAAAAGATGCTGTTAAGAATATAGTCACATTTTCCAAATGAGCTATCATAATTGGAATGCACAAAGTTATATATACAACAGAAAAACAATTCAATTTTATGATGGGAAAAATAACATGATAAAGAATACTCAAGTGACAAGAAAATAAAAAGTTCATTAGAACACCCACTGAGGTCTGGCCCCTACTTCCTCATCCCCCATGAAGGGGTTAATTGCAGGCTACAATTGCCAATGCAGGGGTGGGGTCTCTGCAGCTGATGCTGATGTTTCTACAGACAGAAACGCTGGGAAAGTGCAGATTATGTCCCTGGGGACACTAGAGAGACAACCAGAGTAATTGAGCTCTGTCATCACGTCCAAGGGTTAAATACAGAGACAAAGGAGAAGACAAACCCAAGAGATTCTGAAGCTTAAAAGTAGATGGAGTGAAAATCCGAGGCAGTAGTTTTGCTTTTGAAATATTATATTCATCACTGGGAGACACTTTTGGCACACTCACAATTATCACTGATGGTAATAGCAAAGACAAAACAAAATTAACAAAACCACAATAACAATGACAACTGCAACAATAAACCCAACAGCTAGTAGCCTAGAGATCATTCTGAGTTCCTCCTAGTATTTTATAACTTTGTATGTAGATTGTAAGCATCAGTACAGGGTCTAGGTTCTGTAGATTTAATTGGGAAAGACTGAACAATTGAAAATTTTTTGCAGTTTTCTAATATAAATCTTGGAAAAATATAATCAACAAATTGCATGTGCCAAAACAGCAGGAGGAGGAAATGGATCATTGTCTTGTGGGAATATAATTATTATTTCAAAAGGACTAGACTCTGCAGTGCTGAAATGCACTTGAAAAAATAGGCCAATAAAAACAATATTTGGGGCAATAGAAATCATTGTTCTTCAACAATTAAACACATGCCAGATAATATTAAGATTATGCCCTGTAAGTTAATAATAATGTCAAACTGTCTCTGAAACTTAATACAACTTACCTTCAGAAATTGAGTTTCTCATAAGATATTGGTTGTGTTCTATGGCTGTTTTTCTCTAGTAGAGAACATCTGTGATGATTTTAAGAGAGGAAGCTTATCCAAGACAACACCTCTCAAGGTAGCAGCACGTTTCATGCCTGAAATCTGGAGCCATCTGGATTTCTTAATTAAAGTAGTGACTCTAGCACCTTTTTCTAAATTAAACTGAAAGCTATGAGTTTCCTACTTGCTATGCCCTTTATTGTTATTAGATATTAAATATTAAACAACATATTCAATTTGTACCAAGACCAAGACTTCCATGCTAAAAGGGGAGGTTTGGGCTTTACTGACTGTTATATTAGTAACTAAGTTGATCTTAACATCATATTTAATTTTATTTTTCTATAAATGAATTTTAGTGGATAATTATATGACAAACTGAGTACATGGCTATAAATTTCCTTAACAAGTTATTGACATATTCATGTTTATAACATTTATAATTTATTTCAGATACTAGATGATTAAAGTGATTTTAAAATGGTTTAAAGAATGGGCAGATTTAGAAGTGTTTAGATCAGTGATCCTATCATTTTCACTCTGGATAATCTGAAAATCTGGTGCAAGGCTGAAATGAAACTATTTTAATTGCAGTCATGCACCACATAACAATGTTTTAGTAAATGACACGCTGCATATTCAACAGTGGTCCCATCTATTATAATGAAGCTAAAAATTTCCTTTTGCCTAGTGACATCCCAGCCATCCTAATGTCATAGCAAAATGCATTTCTCTTCTGTTTGTGGTGATGCTGGTGTAAACAAACCTACTGTACTGCCAATCATATAAAAGTATAGTGCATACAATAACGTACAGTACCTAATACATGACAATGGTAGTAAATGACTATGTTAATGTGTTATCTATTTACTATACTATATCTTTTATCATTAGAGTGATTTTGTTGGGTTATGTAATATAAACCCTGTAGAAATATGATCAACAAATTACATATGCCAAAACACTGGGAGAAGGAAATGGATCATTGTCTTGTGTGGGTATGATTACTATTTCAAAACAGCAGAGTGTACTCTTTCTACTTAAAAGAAAATTAACTGTAAAATAGCCTCAGGCAGGTCCTTCAGGAGATATTTCAGAAGGTATTATTATCGTAGGAGATGACAGCTCCGTAAGTGTTATTGTCCCTGATGTCTCTACAGTGGGACAAGGTGTGGAGGTGGAAGATAGTGTTATTGAAAATCCTGACCCTGTGTTAGCCTAGGCTAATGTGTGTGTTTTTGTCTTAGTATTTTTTAAAAGTTTAAAAAGTTAAAATAAATAAAATTTATAGAATAATTATGCAAAGAAACAAAATATTTTTACAGCTGTACCATGTTTTTGTGATTTAAACGAAATATTATTACAAAAGAGCCAAAAAGTTGTTTAAAAATTGGAAGTTTGTAAAGAGTTACAGTGAGCTAATGTAGTTTATTATTGAAGAAAGAAAATATTTAAGATGAATTTAGTGTAGGCTAAGTGTACAGTGTTTATAAAGTCTACAGTAGCGTACAGTGATGTCCTAGGCCTTCACATTCACTCAGTACCACTCACTCACTCACTCACCCAGAGCAACATTTAATCCTGCAAGCTCCATTAGTGGTAAGTGCCCTATATAGGTATACCATATGTTATACTTTCTATCATATTTTCACTGTATCTTTCCTATGTTTAAATATGCAAACAGAATTGACTTACAATTGTCTACAGTATTCAGTATAATATGATGTACAGGTTTGTAGCTCAGGAGCAACAGGCTATACTATGTGGTCTAGGTGTGTAGTAGGCTCTACCATCTAGGTTTGTGTAAGTACAATTTTATTTTCACACAACGATAAAATATCCTAAGGACACATTTCTTAGAACATACCCCTGTCATTAGGCAACACATGACTTTTATTATCTAATATAACTCTAAGGGGGAGAAACTGCATATTGAGAGGAGTTAGCCAGCTTGCTTTAGGCAGACAGTAAGGGAAGTGTCCCCGGAGAACCTCCGACCTACCCCACGGGTGTTTTTGTAGATAAAGGAACTTGCACGAGGGGCTTGCCTAAATATGCCCACAGTGAAAAATACCATTCCTTAACACATGTGCAATAAAGGAAATAAATCAATATGGAGCAGCTTAGACTAAGGGCCTGCATTTGCACTGGAAGAACGGAGTGGAGCTGCCAGGAATTTGCACCTTAAGCCCTGGTATTCAGCTGTGAAGGGGGCAACCGGCAACCTGCTTTCAGGACCCTTCTCTTTGCTGAGGGCTTTCCTTTCACTTAATAAATTCTACTTCACTGACTCTCTGGTGTCCCCCCACTCCACCTAATTCTTCCTGGTTGTGAGACAAGAACTCAATGGAGCAGAAAGACTGAAATAATATTGGACTAGAATTAATGAACTCTTTTAACATTTAGGGTAGTTTTAGTTACTTATTGACTACTAAATTACCAACTTGGATAATTGTTCAGTTATAGAAAATTTGAAGGAATGCTTTGTATTGTATTGTAATAATGAGAGCTGTAAGCTAGAGAGCATCATCAAAGTTGTTTTCATCATTGTGGAAATTAGAGTTTGTTATAAAAATAACCAAGTTACAGATTTAAAAACAAAATGAATCCATTGATTAGGAACCACAAAAAATGCAGAACTATATGGAATTCCAGGATCAGCCCCTTCATTTCTTTTGATTATAATATAACACTTTTCTCTCACATTGGAAAGACTTTACAGTTCCAACACTCTAGACTTTGAAAATATATTTGATTACTGCATAAACAGACCAGATTAGAAGCCATACCCCTTTCTACAACCCACTAAAAGTTATATGTTTAATCTTTTTCCTTTGATTTAAATATAGTCTTTTAACAACATGCAAGTTTATCATATAGTGTTTCACAGATTATTTTCTTCTTGGAATTTCTTGGGAATTTGTAACAATTCTGGCTTATCTCTTGTGTCAATGAGTTCTTGGTCTAAAACAGAAGGCATCAAACAATCAAAATTCTTGCCAGGATAAATATTTTCACATATAAGCGATTAGTTCGTAGGCCTTTTAGAAACATGGCATAATGACAAGACTTGTATATGTTTTAAATTCATAGAATGTATATTTTGATTTCTAGCCATCTGATAATTCATCCAACTATATTGAGTTTTCTCATCTCTTTTGACCATTGATTTTGTGCAGGCACAATGCTGAAGATGCAGAATGTAGGTAAGAAAGATCTCTAGCCCAGAGAATCTCCTGGTTTATTGGGGTTTATAGAGAGATGTTGAAGTCTATCTGTTGTATCTGTTAAGAGATGGTTACAGATAAATAACAAAATTGTGTGACGAGAACTATGACAGAAGTGTGCATAGTATTTAGGGAGTTTAAATTTGGGTAATCAAGGGAAAACATATCATAGGAGGTAATATGCAAGTTGCAACCCAGCATGACAATATGGCAAGGTCACATTTCAGGTTCAAATTGCTCTGAAATCAGATTTTAACTCTCTCAACAGTGTCAACACAATTTGTTATGTGAACTCATTATCTTTATTTAGTCTTTCTTAGCCTAACTTTCTTCTTTTGTCCTTACCCTAAAGTTTTTCCTTTGTCTTAGCCTAAATGTTGTTATTTCTTCATGTTAAATAGAATTGTATGTTTCATTGTTTTGGTAGTAGGATTTTTTAATATTAAGAAGCAATCAAATATTAAATAGTTTGCCTAAATTTACCCAGCTATTGAACAGTGGAAGAGGAAGCTGAATCCAAACCAAGGTGACTCTAGACTCTGCTCTTAACAACAGCCCTATTACCAATCTCCTCAACATGCTCAGAACTTCCTTACAGTCTTTAGAGGACCTTCTAATTCTTTCAGGACTGTTTAAGTTGTAGCTATTAATAATTTTTATTTAGAGACATTTTTCCCCAAACTTGTAAATGATTTCAATAGTTTAAACTGAGGGCCATTTTTAAAAAGCTGGGGATTGCAGGCATCAGTGGCCATGGCAGATAAAGCAACTACAACATCAGCAACTGTGGCTAGTGCCATAAAACCTTGACCAATGCACCGCCTTTCCAACTGGGCAAACCCTGCTTCCAGCAGATGTCCTTCTATGGCCACTTCTGGCACTTCTTGGGTATCATCAACCCTCTCACACTCTTTTTCACTGAGGTATACAGTTCTATGACTTTTGACAACATATTCAGTCATATATCCACCACCACAATTGAGATAAGAAGCAGTTTCATCACCCTAACACGTTCCCTCAAACCTTATATTCAATTCCTCCCTGTCTGCAGGCCCTGGCAAGCAATCAACTGTTTTGTTTCTGTTGTTTTACTGTTTCCAGAATGTCATATAAAGGAAATCCTGCAACATGTAAATAATAATAAACTCTAGTAGCCTCTGCTTTTCTTTGGAGGGTCACAGTCTGGCACGTAGGCTCAGGTAGGTAAGCCACACTTCAAAATAATCCTAACTTTGTGTGGAAGACTGAGGACTTTATTTAGGCTGAGAAGAATTGTGGGTAGTATGTTCTGAAGATGGACTAACCCATAGAGTCAATGCTTCACTTCTACCCCAAAACTTACTATCCTCTATTACTTCAGTAGTATGACTGTAAAATGTCACTAGCAGCAACACAAGATGAAGACTCTCAGGAAAGACATAATTAAGTACACTTGTCTTACTTTGTGTCAAGTTTTTTTAAAAAAAGTCTATACTTTAAAGAACTAAATTTCAAATATGCCATTGAGAGTGTTTACTAACTTATTGCAAAATTATAATATAAATATTCAAAAGTGTAAAAAAGTATACAATGAATTACCACAAAGTGAACACATTTATATAATCCTCATCCAGGTTAAGAAATGGAACACCAGAAGTCACCCTCGTGCCCTGTGCTCATCATTATATATTCTTCCATCTTTTAATGTAATCAAGTGAAATTTATGGTTGTGCATGTAGCAGAATTTCATTTGTTTTTATTGTTGCATAGTGTTCTATTTTGCTAATATGGCATAATATATCTATTTTACTCTTGATAGATATTTGGGTTGTTTTCATTTGGGGGCTTAAATTAGTCTCCTAGGACTCCTTTCACAAAGAACTACAAATTATATCTTAAAACAACAGAAATTTACTGTCCAAAGTTCTGGATAATAGAAGCCTGAAATCAAGGTAATGACAGGACTGTGCTTCCTATGAAACCTGTAGAGGAGAAACTTTCCTAACCTCTTCTAGCTTCTGGTGTTTGCTGGCAATCTCCAACGTTCCTTGCATTGCAAATGGATCACTCCAATCTTTGCCTCCATAGTTCCATAACCATTTTCTCCCTGTGTGTCTCCCCTTTTCCTAAGGACACCAGCCATATCGAATGAAGAACCCACCCAGTAAGACCTCACTTTAATTAATTATATTTTTAAGAACCCTATATTTCCAAATGAGGTCATATTCTATGGGTTAGCACTTCCACATTCCCTTTGGGGAGCACAATTTCACCAGTAACAGGGCTATTATAAATAAAACCTCTAAGAACAGTCTCATTCATGTCACTTGGTGTGCACATGGATCAATTTCTGTTGGATATATACATAAAAGTAAAATCGCTGGAACAAAGTATATGCCTATATTCACTTTATTAGTTACTACCAGGTGTTAGTGCCAATTTACCTTACTCTCAATAGCATGTGAGAGTTCTAATTCTCTTTCCCTAATGTGAAATTCTGAATCTTATTTTATTTTAGTCACATGAGCAGGTCGTTAGCAGTATCTCTTTATGGTTTAATTTTCATTTATCTGATTATTAATCAGGTTGAACGCTTTATCTTAAGTTTATCGACCATTTAGAAATGCCTGTTCATGATTCTTGCTTTTTTTCTATTGAGTTGTGTGATCAAATGTTCTTACTGATTTGTAGGAGTAGTTAATAGAATATAAAAATAACTATTTTTTCTCATGTATTACAAATATCTTCAACCCTCTGCCTTACTTTTCACTCTTAATGATGTTTGTGAATGGACAGGATTTTTTTATTATAATGCAGTCCAATTTATCAATCTTTTCATCTATAGTTAGTGCCTTTTTTCTTGTCTTGTTTAAGAAATCTTTTCCTAACTCGAGGTTATACAGATATTTTTCTAAATTTTTTCTAGATATTTTCTTGTTCCATGTTTCACATTTAAATTAACACTATCTGAAATTAATTTTGGGGTACAATATGGATAAGAGTCAATATTAATTTTTCCAATATGGATATTCAGTGAATCCATCACCATTTATCAAAAAGTTCATGCCTTGCCCACTGCTCTTTGTGCAATCTTTTTCATAAATCATTGTTCATATATATGTGGGTCTGTATCCATGTTCTCTATTGTGTTCCGTGATTATATTAATCAAATCAATAATTGAAGTGTTTAAAAGCTGGGCCTCAGTTCATTTGAGTGCTTGCTAATTTCTGCTGCAGCCTGCTGTTAGGAATCAGAACTTTGGGAACTCCACTGACATCCTGTGTGATTACTAGGGCTACTCCTCATCAGCCAGCCCTGTAACCCAGCATTTGTTCCCCTAGCCCTGTTATTCAGCTGAAAGCTTTGCAGAGCTTCCCATCCTCCAGCGACTTCTTTCAAATTGATAAGTGCCCTCAGGGATGAGTGGCCCCAAAGGTCTAGCTCACTTCTCTGGAAATTTGATCTTCAAAATCAGGAGTTCTCACTGCCTTGGAAGCTCCCCAATGGTTTGAACCAGATTTGTATTCTTATTTTATCTAACTTATTTTGTTTTAAGAGAGAAGAATAGCAAATTTTTTTGATCATTGCTGGGAACAAAACTACTTTTGTTGGATTTTGGATTATTTACTATTATACAATCTCTGCATAAAAACTGCAGAAAGTATTGATACCTCTATTTAAATAATTATGGTGAAGAACATTTACATATGTATCCATACTATGCCAGTTAACCTGAAGCCCTAAGATAAGGAGGAAAAATATGGCAATAATAAATATATAGACTATCACTGTATTCCCACTTCTCTTACTTTGCAAGTGACAGGCTAACACATGAGAAGTTCTCAGCTTTTGGGTCAGGAGCAAAAAAAAAAAAAAAAATGAAGTGCTCACCTTTCCTATTTTGTGGCCCCAACAATCCCCATTCATATCCAATACTTTATTCCACTATTTTATTACCCTGCCCATTGTATTGCCTTTGTGAGTCCAATTCCAGCTCCTCTATCTCTGCCCTTATTTGTTATCTTTATTGTCCTCTACCTTTCTTATTTCCATTTATTTTCAATTGGAGGGACCTCATTTATTTCCTAGGAATTAAACATTTATTTGATTTTATTTATTTTAAAGACAAAGATTTAATTACAAGGATTAATACCCTGTTTGTTGTCAGTGATTTCCTATTAGGTGAGCAGATTAAGCTATTGGAAATAAGAAACATTCCCTTGAAAAGAGCAGAACTCCCAGCCCATTAGTACTATGAGACTGTTCCACCATTCTATCAAGCTAGATGTCCCGAATGATGGGGCATTTAGTAACCAGAGTGTTCCATAGAATTGGGTCCTTTGGTGTACTTTATTTGCCATTAAGTATGTTCCCTCTAAATATGTGATATAGTAGGCTGGATAGCATCCCCTCACAATTTAGGTACAAATGGAATGTGACCTTACCTGGCAATAGGGTCTTTGCAGATGTAATTAGAAAAGGAACAAGAGGAGATCATACTGAATTAGGGCAGGTTCTAAATATAACAACATCCTTATAGAGACAGAAAAGGACACACCAAGACAAAGAGAAGGGAATGTGAAGATGAAGGCAGAGAGTTGGATGACACTCACAATCCAAGGATACCAAGGTTTGCTGAAAGCCACAAGAAACTAGGAGAGACTCATGAGAGAGTTTCTTCTCAGAGCTTCCAGAAGTAGCCACCTCTACCAATACCTTTTGACTTTTGGACATGCTCAGGCCTATCTTACATAGACAGTGCTTCTATTTTATGTTAAAATGCTATTGTGCATATATAATTATATGATTTGGTAGATTCTATATTACTCAGTTCATGATATTAAATATGAGTTCTGTAGTCACTTGATATCTCAAAGTCTGCCACTCTTCAGTTTCTATCAGGCCAGTAGCAAGCCAGGAGCTGTTTTCCAAATACAGTCATGTGTCCTTTAATGACAGGGATATGTCATATTGTGTTATCCAACAAACATCATAGGGTGTACTGACACAAACCTAGATGGGATAGCCTACTATATACCTAAGCTACAGAGTATGGCCTGTTGCTCCTAGTCTACAAAACCTACACAGTATATTACTGTACTGAATACTGTAGGCAATCAGAACACAATGGTTAAGTATTTGTGTACCTAACCTTTAAACATACAATAAAAATATAAAATATAAAAGATGATATTTCTGCATAGAACACTTATCATGAGTGGAGTTTGCAGGAGAGCAGTTTGTGCTGGATGAGTCAGGGAGTGAGTGGTAAGTGTATGTGAAGGCCTAGGACATTACTTTACACTACTCTAGACTTCATAAGTACTGTACAATTTAGGCTACACTGAATTTATGAAAAATATTTTTTCTCCAATAATAAATTAACCTTAGATTACTGTAACATTTTTTACTTTCTAAACATATTTTCTTAACTTTTGACTCTTTGTGATAATATCTATTATAAAACACAAACATAGTATAGAATTGTGCAAAATATTTTTTCTTATATTCTCATTCTTTAAGCTTTTCTTCTATTTTTTTAGCCTTCTTAAATTTTTGTTTAAAACTAAGACAGAAACACGCATATGAGCCTGGGCCCTCACAGAGTCAGGACCATCAATATCAGCATCTTCCACCTCCACATTTTTTTCTCACTGGAAGCTCTTGATGGGCAATAACACTTAGTGGAGCTGCCATGCGCTATGGTAGCAATGCCGTCTTCTGAAATAGCTCCTGACATTGTTTATTGTCATTTTTATGGATTAGGCAATATACATAATTTTATATGCCATATTTTTATACAACTGGCAGCACAGTAGGTTTGTTTACACCAGCATCAATACAAGCACATAATATCAATGGATATTGCTGCACTGAGTCTTATATTTTCTCTCTCTTGGTATGACACCCAGAGAATCCACTTCCCACATGTTTCCCAGGTTCCTACCATACTAATTAGCAATATTTTTTTTAGTTTTTTAATATAATTCCTTTCTTATCATACTTTAAGTTCTAGGGTACATGTGTACAACGTGCAGGTTTGTTACATAGGTATACATGTGCCATGTTGGTTTGCTGCACCCATCAACTTGGCATTTACATTATGTATTTCTCCTAATGCTATCCCTCTCCCAGCCCCCCACCCCCTGACAGCCCCCAGTGTGTGATGTTCCCTGCCCTGTATCCATGTGTTCTCATTGTTCAACTCCCACCTAAAAACCCTAGAAGAAAACCTAGGCAATACAATTCAGGACATAGGCATGGGCAAAGACTTCATGACTAAAACACCAAAAGCAATGGCAACAAAAGCCAAAATAGACAAATGGGATCTAATTAAACTAAAGAGCTTCTGCACAGCAAAAGAAACTACTATCAGAGTGAACTGGCAACCTACAGAATGGGAGAAAATCTTTGCAATCTACCCATCTGACAAAGGGCTGATATCCAGAATCTACAAAGAACTTAAACAAATTTACAAGAAAAAACAACCCCATCAAAAAGTGGGCAAAGGATATGAACAGACACTTCTCAAAAGAAGAAATTTATGCAGCCAACAGACACATGAAAAAATGCTCATCGTCACTGGCCGTCAGAGAAATGCAAATCAAAACCACAATGAGATACCGTCTCACACCAGTTAGAATGGCGATCATTAAAAAGCCAGGAAACAACAGTTGCTGGAGAGGATGTGGAGAAATAGGAACGCTTTTACACTGCTGGTGGGAGTGTAAATTAGTTCAACCATTGTGGAAGAGAGTGTGGCAATTCCTCAAGGATCTAGAACTAGAAATACTAATTAGCAATATTTTTAAAAAGCTCTTTAAATGATCAACAATTTGCTCCCAAGTAGTCTTACTTTTCTCTAAGTTTCCTATAAGTCTGGAGGCAATGAGTGGGACTAAGTCCTGAGAAGGATCAACAGTAACTCATGTGCCACTTAAAGGCTTTTATGCAAAGGGTGGCTACCTCCACAAGGAGACAATATTTTAAGACGCAAGATTTCAGCACTGTTCATAAATGCCTCAATGATCTTATAGCATAGATTAACATTCCATCCTGTAGTGACTGGTCTCATATTACCATGGTATGATAGAGTATTGAAGCCATGCTGCAACTGTGAACAGCTTCCAAACAGACACAGTGGTTGGACCTCAGCCATATTTGTCTTATAGTTATAAAACATGATTTAAAGTTGCAATCATAGTGACCTTATGTTTATCCACATATGCTTTTAATTTTTATTAATAATTCTTATATATTTTTTCTTATGTACATTCTTAAAATACAGTAGGAGAAGCCAGGAGACTTCCATAATCACTATTGTTGTGTTAACAATGAAGTGACTCAGATCTTTGATCTCCTTGTGCTTTCTATCTGCATTTCATCTCATGCTGCCCCCAGTGATAATTTGAGTAATCATGATGTCATCACACAGCATAGATTACCTGTGTCCCACCTGTGTCACATTCATCTCCTCCCTTACCCAGCAAGGTTATCCTGCAGTACTCAAATATGTGACTAACACCATACCAGAATCCAATATTGAAGCCTTCTTTCCTGAAGCCACTTCAGTACAAATTACTCTATTCGTCAGGGAGTCAGCAGGAAACAGATGGCACACTCAAATTAGGAAAATTTGAGGAGATTTTATTTACAAAGTGACTAATTACAAAGGTAGAGTGAGGAGTGGGGAAGCCACAAGAGATAGTTCAGGTACCTGGAGCTATAGCAGCAGCAGAACTGTCACCATTAACCATGAAGAGATTAAGGGAGGAAGAAACTCCAGCCAGCCTGAGGCTACATCAATTAGAGAAAACCAGAAGGATAAACCCCTTTCCTCCAATCTCATCTAGCCCAATGATTTCCTCCTGGCCCATTCTCTTCATGTCTCAGCTCAAAACTCATCTCCTCAAATAATTCTCTTTGTTCAGTCTATCTAAAGTGGCTCTACCATCTCCCTCTCCTCCACTACTCTGTATCTTATGTTTTTATAGCATAAATATGCATATATCTGTCTTTTTATCCTGCTACAATCTTATATTTTTGTACAATTCTCTGATGACAGAAATTATGTTTATCTTATTCTTTGTTGTTTTCTCAACAGTCAGAAGTGGGTCTGGCATGTAATACAAAATCAATAAATATTTGGTAAATTATGAAGAAAGAATTGCAAAATATTCTTAAAAGAAGGTGATAAGAGCTGAGGCTGATAGTGGTAATTGATTGGAAAAGAAAAGGCAAATTAGAGAATGTGATTAAAGAGAAATTACATTAGAAGTGGGGAAAAGAGACCAAGGAACTAAAGATGATGACACAGAGTCAAACATGGAGTAATAAAACAATTGTATTATAATGGTTTTGTAAATATTTCAAAATTGAGGCTGTTTGGAGGAGATTTTATGTTTACTCTTGGAAATGTTTAAAAGGTTTCCTTAAGACTTGAGGCTTTCATGTAAAATGTATGAAAGATATGGAGATAAGAAAGTGGCTTTTAAGAGATTGCATCAAGAGCAATAACAAAGAAATGATATGGGTGATGACAAATACTTTTATTTTTTTTTTTTTTGGAGACAGAGTCTCACTCTGTCACCCAAGCTAGAGTGCAATAGCATGGTCTTGGCTCACTGCAACCTCTGCCTCCCATGTTGAAGCGATTATTCGGCCTCATCCTTCCAAGAAGCTGAGATTACAGGCACCCACCACCACGCCAGGCTAATTTTTTGTGTTTTTAGTAGAGATGGGGTTTCTCCATGTTGGCCATGCTGGTCTCGAACTCCTGACCTCAGGTGACCCACTCACCTCAGCCTCCCAAATTGCTAGGATTATAGGCATGAGCCACTGCACCTGGCCCAGATTGATGTTTTATGTGTCTCGTATGTCTGCTGTTTTCTCAAACCATGCCATGTCAACCAATCAATCAATGCATATTTACTGAAATCCTTCTGTAGGCCTGACTCTGCTTCATGTATCACCAAAATTGTTTTCATAATGTAATAAGAACAAGTTTATTTTGAAAAGCTTTAAGATGAAGCTCATCTACTTATGTAGACAGCAAGTTAAATCATTCTCTTCCCCGAAGCATGTGCAGATATCAAGTTAGTAAAATAAACAAATAAATACAGATTTCAATAAATGAAGTAAAGGAACAGAAGGGGTAGTGATGAAGGAAGATGGTGTTGAGCTCAGGATACACGCCAGCATTATGCTAAGTCACTTTCACACTGCATCTCATTGAATCCTCACAACAACTGCTGGAGCTAGATATCAGTGTTCATTTGAAAATGTTTCAAGTGTGGATGCGAGAGGGTAGGCAAATTTTCTAAAGTCATTTTACTACTAGAGCTAGAAATCAAATTCTCATTTGACACCTAATCTCACATACTTTCCACCACTCTGGTTTTTCCACAGAAGAAAGGATGCAAACCATCAATCATTATGTTGTTACTACATGCAAGGCCAGGGGGCTTTTCCTGAAACAACAGGAGACCTGATACATATCCCTCACCCTATTAAATAAATAGCAATTATTTATATCCATTGCCTTTGCTTGTCTCCTTCAGTGTATATTCCAACATTTTAACGGAGATTGACTGCATTTAATTTGAATAGACTTGAACTAGTGTTACAGGCCCTCTTGGACTTATTTCTCATCAAAAAGCTTGTCCTTCCTGTCACCTTTCTCATCCCACTGGTTTGCCCTACTTCTTTTTCCCAGTCTACTCATTTGAGCTGTCCTCTGTGCCTTCTGACCCACTCAACCTCACCCACAGCGTCTCACGCTGATGCAGGGCTGCAAAACACTCAGAGTCTGAATCTCCTCCTTGGGCAGCCAGACAGAATGGGTGGAAGCCAGAGTGATGCCTAGTCTGAACAGATTTGGAGAAACAAGATCTTTCAGATTTACCCATTTAGTCATTTGATAGCCCATTTGAAACTTGTAATCATTCTTGTTACAAATAGTCATTAATTGTTAGCACAGTGTTTGGCAAATTGCATATTGACATTGGGCATGCACTGATGAATATGGTTATTAAGTTCATTGAAGAGTAACAGAATCATGAGGATTACAAACAGAGGCAGGGAGACATGGGCAGGTGGTATTACCGAAGCAGGGGACTAGGGATGATTAATTCATCCTGCTTGTCTTGAGAGAAGTCTTCACAGAGGATATGACACATGGACTGGGTCTTGAAGAATGGTTACCATCTGGCAGGTAGGAGAGGAGTATAGGAAAAAGACAAAGGAACAGGAAGGTACATAGTAAAATCAGATAACTGTCATTGTCACAGGAGCCTTGCCTGAGAACCCACTGTAAGAATTACAATTACTGCCTCAACTGGCCTTGTCAATGTGGTTCTGATTATAACACAGTACTGTAGTTACTTAATAGACTATAGAGCCTACAGAGATGAATTTTTTTGTAGATCTGTGCACTAACCATATTTTAAACTGTGAAATGTCTCCTAATTTCCTCTTATAGCAATAGGTATTTTGCCATTTTTCTAAAAGGTTAAAGTTTTATGCAGATTTTTGTTTTTTGTCCAGCTCTGAAATGTAACTCTTGCCTGTGGCACTCGGGAGGAATAAAGTTTCTTTGGGATGGAAAAATCACATTGGAATGCAATGTAGTACCTTTGTTGATTTCAGATTTCATCATCCTCCACTCATTTCCTCATCGGCTGGCAGTTCCTATTGCCTTGGCAAATCAGCTATCTTCCTATATGATCATGCCACACTTCCTCACTGTAAAATATGTTATGGAATCACTGGTATTCTGTCTGATGGTCTAATGCTCTTGCTCGCCATTACTCCTTAAATGTAGTATCATTTTGATTGTTCTCATAGTGCAAACACTCTATTGTATGGAGATAAAAGACTAGTTATTCTTCATGCGTATTCTAACTACCATGCATTGCTTTGTACTCTGTAAATTCTGCTTGGAAATATGACTCCAGTGGCTAGTTACTGAGGATAGTTATAGCATGCTTTCCAGAAACCTAAAGAAAAGACAGATCTAACTGTGGAAGATTTTGGCTCCGGTTTCTCTGGGTTGTCTGTGTTTTATATGTTCTATTTTTTGCTTTGTGATCTAGCATATGTCAATATTGTAGTGGTTTTTATATGATTAAAAATGGCATGGAAAGATAAGAAAATATACTAAGGCAGCAGCTAGGCTTGTCTGACATACACATGGAGACTGCAGGGAAGCATGCTTTCCCTGTCAGAATCTGACACCATTTTGTGAAATTTGCTCAAGAGACCTGCATATTTAATACCTGCTTCCTTTAGTATATATTTTTCATGACTCATTTTTTTCTTTCAAAATGCAAATGATTAAACTTTATATAAACAATAAGGAATTTCTATCTAATATATAGTTTAAAGGGGTGTCCAGTCATCTAAATATCGTTATTGAATGTTCTAAAAATAAATTTTCAAATTATTCACACCAGTTTTAACCATTTTGATACTCTAATTATACAGGTGTGAGCAGATTAAGAATTCAAAATAATGAAGTGATGACACAGAAAACTTAGACACTTCCTTGCTTTTTTATATTTTAACCTTCACAATAGCCCTATGAAGGTGATATTATTGTTCTTCTTGGTTGAGGCAACTGAGACTCAGAGAGATTGCTTAAATTCCAAAGGTTATATAGTTACTAAATGGCACGTAAACAAATACTTAACTTGTTGGGAGGCCGAGGCAGGCAGATCACGAGGTCAAAAGATTGAGACCATCCTGGCCAATATGATGAAACCCCATCTCTACTAAAAATACAAAAATTAGCTGGGCATGGTGGCGTGCACCTGTAATCCCAGCTACTCTGGAAGCTGAGGCGGGAGCATCACTTGAACCTGGGAGGTGGAGTTTGCCATGAGACAAGATCGTGCCACTGCACTCCATCCTGGCGATAGGGTGAGATTCCGGTCGCAAAAAAAAAAAAAAAAAACTTAACTTGAAGCCTTTATATTTTGCCTAATATAATATGTATTGCTTTTCACAGGTGGGGTTCAACTTTAGTACCCTGCAAGATTATTCCCATGTAGTTAATCCATTTGACAATATTCAAGAGACTCAGTACTTGTACCAGGTAGAGAATAAATTAGCAGGTTAGGCAGAGGAGTAGGGATTACGATTTAAGTGTAAACTGATTCTGATATGTGATGAAAAAAATTGCTGTCTTAGAGGCAACCTAACAAAACTGCAAGCAACATATGGACTTACCAATAGTCCAATAAAATAATTTAAGAAATGGTTTACAAATGAGTAAGTGATGAGGTCATGGTAACTATAAATTCTAATCAAGGTCATTATATGTAAAAAATGTTGCTGAGAAAACTTGTAACAAAGTTGCCAGTGGTCAACAGGCCAGCTGCGGTGACCAACACTAACCCTGGATCCTACCTTCTTATTAAAAATATTTTGGATGAAAAAAATTAAAGAATTTTTTATAGTCCAATTGTCTTTTTTTTCCTTAACATACTCTAGCTATAAAATTTATTTAGTTTAGACCCAACATAATGCTTCACTTCATTAAAATACAAGCGTTTTCAACAATAGAACTGATTTTCATTTATCAAATCAACATGTTTGTGATTATTATTCCTCATAATTAAATTAACATGTCAACTTACATGGCTTTAGAAAACATGAAAAAGTATACAGACTAATGTAAAAATATAGTAACTGGGGACATGCACCTGTGTGCTCAGAATAATGTTCTCTATAATTTTGTATATCAATATTTATTACTCCACTTTGTATTAATTTTTCATATCATTAAATATTTCCTCCAAAACATGATCATAATGATATCCAACATTTCCTCATATGGTCATGCTGACTTATATAATGAATCTCTACCAATGAGTATCTAGATTGTTTTTATAGGTTTGTATATAATTAAGAATACTGATATGAATATTGTTGTCCTCAAATCTTTGTTCACATATCTGATTATTTTCTTAAGAGAAATTCATAGAATTATAATTACTGGATGACATAGTGTACACATTTTAAATATTTTTGAATATTAACTTCCAGGGAATTAGTAAAAATGTATTCCCATCAGTTAAATATTGGTATATTAATGTGATTTTTAAAATACATGGAACTGAATATTTTCACACATTATTTAACCACATGTATTTCTTATTGTATGATATTCTTGTACATATTCTTTGAAACTTTTCTCTCATTATCTAAAAGTATAATTGTATATTTTGAAGGCATTTTGTTAATCAGGATATTAACATTTTGAAATTTTACATATTTAAAAAACTGCTTCCATTTAAGTTGTTTATGGTAATTAAAGCATTTTATCAGAATTTTTAAAAAGGTGCTCACATTTACCAGGAATTTTCTTTATGTTTTATCCCTGTGCATTTATATTTAGCAACAATTCCCTAGCTTAAGTACAATTTTATTTGTAGTCTCTTGTGATTTCATTTGCATTTAATTTCTTGTCCAATCCAGAACTTTATTGATCTATGTTAGATTTATCATCTGTTGATATAAAATGTATTGACAAGTAAATGAATTAAGTCTTCTATTTGGTCTTCCCTATGTCAACTTTGCTCCTTTCCAATCCAATCTCTGCATTGCCACCAGAGTAATTTCATATCTCTAAGCCTCCTTTTTCTCATGTTAAGCATGTGGCCACAAATAAGCCATAAACACTGATTCTAATTTTTGAGATCTTAGAATTTTTAGGGGGCAAGACAAGGCCAATTCGTAAGAACAGTTAAACAAATTTGCAAGCTGGCATTTCAAGAAATGCTATCTGGCAATGGGTGGCAAATGACAAATGACAGACATCATCAAACATATATAGATGTTCATACAAAAGAGAGTACTTGAGAGGGCTGATGTAGAATACCTAATGAACTAGGTTGAATTTGAGTTAGAGCTTGAGATATAAGTAAAATGTACCTAAGTATAATTGAATTTAAACAAAAGGAATGGCAAAAAGAAGAAAGAACAGTGTCGGTAATGTTGGCCATTTGGGGGTAAAAATAAATACAACATCTTATTTTAGCAAATAGCTGCTTTGTGGTTGCCATACACCTACAGAATATAATAATAGTGGTTGGTAATAAAAAAATCAATAACTGTTATGTGCTACAAATTATATGACCTCTGAACATTTACTTAAATTCTCTAGAGCCCCATTTTCTCATGGTAAAATGAAGGAGGTCGATTTCTACGGTCACTGGGAACATAGATAATTATTTGAGTCCATGATTCTATGATGCTTAAATTTTAGACAGGTTGGTGAACTGGAGAGTGTTGGAGAAAACCATTTATCAGCTATTAAGTCATTCCACACTGGTAGCTGTCTTCTTTTACTAGCTAAGATAGGCAAGCCATTTCTAGTCATCTTATATTCTAATCTTTTTTTTCCGAGCTATGTAACCTCATATGGACTGTTTTTGACTACTTTGCACTATAAGAAATAATAATTTTTAAGTATTTACTAAGGACTTCAGTATTTATTTTCATTATCTGCACTACTTATACATAAAATAACTGAAAATTATCAAGAAGTGCCCTCAAAATTAACACAAAATTTACGTATACATATACCAAGGCACATTAGCCCACAGGTTTTAAAAATAGCTTGATATAGAAAGAAATTGCCATGGGAAAAAATTTTCAGTAACCTCTGCCGGTCAGAATAATCTCATATCTGTGTTTTGCTGAGGCAATTTTGCTTCCTATACATTTCACTCAGTTGTCATGCCAACCTTCCAGTTCTTCTTAATGTGAAGACGGCTGTGTGTTAACCTGGACATTTGGAAAGATAAGTTGTTAACTTCCAAACAGAAATGATGATTTAGGGTGCATAGGGTGAGTTGCCAAATGTCTGTTCTAGTCATTTCACTCTAACCAACTTTATAAATGCTTCAGTTTATACTCTGCTTTCTTCTGAAAAAATAATTTTGAACTTACCCATGATTACTGCTGAAAAGCACTCTATATTTCAGTATTTTCCACGGGTAAAAGTTCTGCTAACTTTTTGCAAGTCTTCTTCTAATATCAGAGTAGATACTGCGTTTCATTGCTTATCAAGCAGATAGTATACAGTTGCACATTTCAGGAATATACTGTATCTATAATTTTGTAAGTTTATATGTCACAAATTTTTCAGGAAGCCCTCTCAATTTCAGGTATTGTATTTGTTTTGCGACAGGAAAATCATTTATTTTATAACTAAAGTTAATATTTTAAATAAACTCATAAATTTTTCAGGATTATCAATAGGTACATTTTCTTTGTTCAGAAAATATGGCCACTTTGCAAAAGGAATCTAAGAAACAGTTATCTCTCTAGTTCTTCAAACAGGCATTTTAATTAAAAAAAATACATGGTCACTTAAACTCATTCAATTAATTGAATCTGAAAGTGTTTCTCTCAATATCCAATTAGTTATGGATTATATTCTCCCAAATCTTGTACTTTTTAATTCATCAATCCATTATCACAAAACATGTGTAACAAATCCAAAGCATGCTTCTGCAGACAAGTTTGTGGACCTTAATTAACCTTGTATTCTCTCACTTGGATCCTTCGTGTACCCACTGCTCTCTTGCTCATCGACTCTGGGACTAGCCAATTCCTGATCTGTAGCTTCTGAGCATGTGTATTACCCCTTCAACTAGGAAGATATTTGCTTCCTCCATTTTGATGCTCATTAGACTTCCTCATCATTTGTCCATTCCGTCTTTTCAGTCCCCCAGTTAGAAACAATTGAGATTTCAGTACAGCCAGTGTGGTTGAGTCTCTCACTTGTTTCTGCACCTCCACAGGAGTTGTTTTTTTTCTATAGTTGCCATAGAAGACTATGGCTTTTGTTGGAAACTGCAAGATATTTTGATATAAAGAATTTGAAATAAGACTTTAGTGTTCATCAGAGCTCTGTTTTATTTGCCAGCTCAAAAACTTTAAGTGCCTTAAACTCTCTCATAGTTATATCACATGAAATAGGGATTTCAAAATTTGCTTCATTGGGCTGTAGCAGTGATTAAATAAGATAACATATGAAAAGTGCCTAGTACTATTTTTGGCCAATAGTGTGTTCTCAATCAATAGTAGAACAAATCTAGAAACTCTCAACTTTGAATCTCCTGAAAGTTTTAAAACATGAGGTAATTGGGGCTTTTTTTTTTTTTGGAGACGGAGTTTCACTCTTGTCACCCAGGCTGGAGTGCAATGGTGCGATCTCGGCTAACTGCAACCCCCACCTCCCGGGTTCAAGGGATTCTCCTGCCTCAGCCTCCTGAGTAGCTGGGATTATAGGTGCCTGCCACCATGCCCAGCTAATTTTTGTATTTTTAGTAGAGATGGGATTTCACCATGTTGGCCAGGCAAGTCTCAAACTCCTGACCTCAAGTGATCCACTCACTTTGGCCTCCCAAAGTGCTGGGATTACAGGCGTGAGCCACCATGCCCAGCCATGGCTTCATTTTTTTAGCTTTTTTTCCTATAGGTGCAATAACACTTCTCTGGGTATCACTCATCACTAGAGGACAGAGAAGTCACTAACTGTACTCTGAAAAACTCCCACCCCATTGCTTGTAACCTTGTGAGGAATGTGGTCTTCTCCCTTAAACCAGATGCAAAGTCTGACCTCAGTCTTTGAGAGGTGACATTAATACTATAATTATTGCCTCCACGGATTGGACCAACATTAAATCCGCCCAAAAGAGAGGGCTATTTATGTATATATGAAGAGACTTTGTTCAAAATTATTTCTTCTGAAGTGAGTTGTTGATTAAGTTGCTACTGGTTTGGCGTAAGTAAGCCATTTTCTTTTCCTGAAGGTATTTTATAGAAATTTAAATTATAAGGTAAATTTCCCAACCAAAGAAGTTTATATGTTAGATGTTCATTTTTCCTTCATTATAAACCAAATAAGCTCCAAGTTTTAAAGTAGAGAGCATGAACTTCTTCCATCAATCGAGGTAATTCAGACTGTTTCGGAAGCTTCTCTTTTTTTTAATACCATAGAAAAATTAACATTTCTTCTTCAAAATTCGGGGAATAGAGAAGGGGATATGTTGATATGGGGAAAGAGAAAAAGGAAAAGCTTAAGTGTTTTATTATTTGCAGTTCTTTAGTCAAATAAACAAAAACTACAGAGTTCTAACAAACATAATATAATAGACTATTTCAGCCAATCGGAAGAGAATTGCCAAAAATCTAAACTCTATATTTCCTGGTGGAGGGGAAGACCCTGAAACCTAACAGATGGAATAATATTGCTAACTTATATAAAGAAGTCATTGAAGAAATTCAAAAGTAGTCGGGGGAAGGAGTGGCAATGGGGACCGGTGTGCAAATCAATGCAATGAGAAAGGGCATTCTCACTTATAAGATGGTAAACAGCCTTGGAATTTCTGTGGGGTCAGAAACTGTGAAAGCTAGGGCAAAGTATACTCAAATGAATATAAACAACCTTCTTAGAATATAAATAATACTCAGAAAATGCTACACTATAAGCATAATTTAATGAGAGAAGAAGACCGCTCTATGATTATATCTGAAATAATACAGAAAGGAGGACACTCTGCAACCACAAAAAAGTAAATTATTTCCTTTTTTACATCTAACATGAGTTACTCTTTTTTTAAAAAACCAATGGCAATTCTAGTCCTATATTCATCTTTCTGTTTTCTAATTATAATTATTAAGATGGCAAGTCACCTAATTACCTCAGCTAACTGACAGCAACCAACAAAAGAATGGACTCTGTTTCCTAAGTTACTGGGCAGGGAGAAATATTCCTGGAGTGTTCAAGTAAAGAACTCTGAAACACACTCCTCCATAAAAGAAACAAGCACACTGGAAACACTTGTCAAAACTTATTTTTTTTTCAGAGATCTGGGAATTAACCAAGAGCATGCAACATTACAAGAAATATTTAATTAAAAAAAAAGACAGACTTTCAGTTACAACAATATTTTTGTGTCATTTTAACTTATTCCCGTTTCTTTCTCCCTAGTCCTTAGGTAGCATTGGAAACCAACAGCCTCACAATCATGGTAGCTATGAAACCAGCAGCCAAGCAGCCAGTGGACACAACAGAATGGGTTTCAAGCTCAATAAAAGCCTAGTTCCCAGAGAACTGCCATTATTTGACCTGATTAAAAATTCCCGGAAAACTCCTACTCACGATGTTTATCTTTATGTATCCTGACTCAGAGCTTGCTCAGTATGAACAACTATTCTCCTGGTGCATTTGTCAAGAAGAGGAAGAAGGAGAAGGAGAAGAGGGAAGGGTTAAGGGGAAGAAGGAAGAGAAAGAGAAGGAAGAGGAGGAGGAGAAGGAGGAAGGAGAGAGGGAGGAGGAGGAGGAGGAAGAGAAAAGGAAGAATCAGTGGCAGTTATTTAACATCACAGCTGTCTGAGTCAGCAACAAGAGCTGAGGCAGAAGAGGCAGATCAAAAAACTTAAAAGGAGAAGCCAGAAATGAGATGTCTATAAGGGGTTTTGAAAAACTCCAACATATATCTAGGAAATTAGAAGTTCATGCATATGTGCAGAGCTGAGGGCATACCCAGGAAAGATTTGATAAGGTGTTAATCTGTCACTGGGAGTCTGTGGGGAGCACTGGGGTTCTGCACAAGCAAGAAGTAAAGGCTAAGGCAGAGTTGTAAACTGTCAGAATATTGAATACACACACACACACACACACAGTCTCTAAAAAAAAACTAGGAAACATAATGGTTCAAGGACATTAAGAAATTCTCTATAAATTACTTTGGACAGTATGACCATTTTATGACTATTGATTCTTCCTATTATTCCTAACCATAAGCATGGAATGTTTTTCCGTTTGTTTCGTCTCTGATTTCATTCAGCAGTGTTTTGTAATTCTCATTGGAGACATCTTTCACCTCCCTGGTTAGCTGTATTCCTAGGTATTTTATTCTTTTAAGACAATTTTGAATGGGATTATGCTCCTAATTAGGCTCTTGGCTTGGGTGTGGTTGGTGTATAGGAATGCTAGTGATTTTTGTACATTGATTTTGTATCCTGAATTTTTGCTGAAGTTGTTTGTAAGCTTAAGGAGCTCTCAGGCTGAAACGATGGAGTTTTCTAGATATAGAATCATGTCATTTTCAAACAGGAATAGTTTGACTTCCTCTCTTCCTATGTGGATGCCTTTTATTTCTTTCTCTTGCCTGATAACTCTGGCCAGAACTTCCTGTACTACGTGGAATGGGATTGGTGAGAGAGAGCATACTTATCCTGTGCTGGTTTTCAAGGGGAATGCTTTCAGCTTTTGTTCATTCAGTATGATGTTGACTTTGGGTTTGTCATAGGTAGCTCTTATTATTTTGAGTTCTGTTCCTTTAATACCTAGTTTATTGAGAATTTTTAACATGAAAGGATGTTGAATTTTATCGAAAGCTTTTTCTGTATCTATTGAGATAATCATGTGGTTTTTGTCCTTAGTTATGTTTACGTGATGAATCAGATTTATTGATTTGCCTATGTTGAACCAACCTTCCATACCAGGAATGAAGCGCTCATGATCATGGTGGATTAGCATTTTGACAAATGCTGGATTCAGTTTGCTAGTATTTTGTTGAGAATTTTTGCATTAATACTCATCAAAGATATTGGCCTGACATTTTTGTTGTTTTTGTTTTTGTTGTATCTCTGCCAGGTTTCATGTCAGGATGATGCGGGCCTCATAGTGTGAGTTGGGGAGGATTCTCTTCTCCTCAAGTTTTTGAAATGGTTTCAGTAGGAATGATATCAGCTCCTCTTGTACTTCTGGTGGAATTTGACTATGAATTCATCTAGACCAGGGCCTTTTTTAGCAATCACAAAAAAGCAAAAATTGGCAAATGGTATCTACTAAAGAGCTTTTGCATAACCAAAGAAACTATCAACAGAGCAAACAGACAACCTATAGAATGGGAGAAAATTTTTACAAACTATGCATCTGACAAAGGTCTATTATTCAGCTTCTATAAGAAACTTAAACACATTTACAGGAAAAAAAATTTAAAAGTGGGCAAAGTACAGTAACAGAAACTTTTCTAAAGAAGAGATACATCGAGTCAACAAGCATATGAAATAAAAGCCCAAAATAAGTAATAATTAGAAAAATGTAAATCAAAATCACAATGAGATACCATCTCACATCACACCAGTCAGAATGGCTATCATAAAAAGGCCAAAAATAACAGATGTGGCAAGATTGCAGAGAAAAGGGAATGCTTATATACTGTTGATAGAAGTGTAAATTAGTTCAATGATTGTGGAAAGCAGTATGATTATGCCTCAAGAGCTAAAAACATAACTACCATTCAACCCAGCAATCCCATTACCAGGTATATACCCGAGGAATATAAATTAGTTTACCATAAAGACACATGCATGTGAATGTTCAATACATCACCATTCACAATAGCAAAGACATGGAACCAACCTATATGCCCATCAATGCAACTTATGCCTATCCTATATACCTATCAATGGATGTAGAAAATGTGGTACATATACATCATGTAATACTATGCATCCATAAAAAAGATGAGATCATGTCTTTTCAGGAATGAGAATAGAACTGGCACCATTATCCTTAGCAAACTAATGCAGAAACAGAAAACTAAGTACTGCATATTCTCACTTATAAGTATGAGCCAAATACTGAGAACTCATGAAAAGAAAAAAAGCATTATAAGGGAATAGTATGAATAATTACATGTAGAAATATTAAATATGCTAAACTTCTAACAAACAAATAGATTAAATTTCTAATTAAAAAAATTCTGGCTGGGTGCAGAGTCTCATGCCTGTAATCCCAGCACTTTGCGGGGGCTGAGGTGGGAGGATCACTTGAGCCCAGGAGTTTGAGTCTGGAGCGGGCAACATAGAGAGATCATGTTTCTACAAATAAATAAATAAATAAATGAAAAATAGCCAGGCATGGTGGCAAGTGCCTGTAGTCCCAGCTACTCCAGAGGCAGAGATGGGAGGATCACTTGAGCCTGGGAGGTTGAGGCTGCAGTGAACTGTGATTATACTACTGAACTTCAGACTGGGTAACAGAGAGACCCTGTCTCAAAAAATAAAAGGAGAAAGAACATTTTCCATAAAGAAAAGACTAGGATCAGATAACTTTATAGGTGAATTTGACCACATGTTTAATGCAAAATTAACACCAATTTTTCACAAACTCCTTCAAAAATTAAAAGAGAAGGAATCATGTTCTGACTTGTTCTATGAGGCCAGTATTACCCTGTTACCAAAGGCAGACAAAAACATCAGAGGTAAAGAAAACCACTGACCAATATCTCTTATAAATATAGATGCAAATTTTTTTTAACAAAATCCTAGCCAATTGAATCCAAAAACATGTAAAAAGAATTATATAACATAACCAAGTGGGATTTATCCTAGTAATGCAAAATTAATTCAATGAACAAAAATAAATTAATGTAATTTAAAGTAATATAATAACAAACAGAATCCATATAATCACAATAAGCTCAGAAAAATAATCTGACAAAATCCAACACCCTTTTCTGATTAAAAAAAAACTCAAAAAACTAGGAATAGAAGACAAGGGCACCTATGAAAAATCTACAACTAACAATATATTTAAAGGTGACAGACCAAGAGTCTTGTCCTGAAGGTTGGGAACAAGACATGTATGTCCAACTATCAGCACTTCTAATCATCCTTATGCTGGAGATTTCAGGCAGGGCAATTAGGCAAAAAAATTAAATAAGTCATCCAGTTTGGAAGCAAAATAGTAGAAATATCTTTATTCTCAAACAAGATGATCTGGATATATACAAAATGCACAAACACACACACACATACACACACACACACACATACAAATACACATACACACACACCCATGCTATTAAAACTAACAAATGAGTTCAGCATTGTGACATAAGAAAACAAAAGAAGAAATTTTCATGACCTCGGATGAGAAAATGGTTTGTTGGACATAACACCAACCAAAAGAACAATCAACAAAATAAAAATAAATAGGTAAACTGTACTTTATCAAATTAAAAATATTTATACTTCAAAGGACTGCATTAAGAGTGAAAAGACAACCCATAAAATGGGAGAAAATATTGCAAATCATTTATATGTTGAGACTTCTATCTAGAATATGTAAAGAACTCTTAAATCCCAACAATAAAAGATAAAGAATCAATAATACATGGGCAACAGATATGAACACACATTTCTCTAAAGAAAATATACAAATGGATAATATGCAAATGAAAAGTTGCTCAACATCATGAGTCATAAGAAAATTTAAATCAAAACCACGTTGAGATACCATTTCATACAGAATTGGATGGCTAAAATAAAAAATAAGATAATAACAAATGTTTGTGAGTAGGTGTAGATTTTGGAATCCTCATACAATACTGATGGGATTGCCAAATGGGTAGCCACTGTAGAGAACAATTTGGAAATTCCTCAAAAGTTTAAACATAGAGTGATCATATGGTCTGGCAACTTCACTTCTAGATATTTAAAAGAATTGAAAACATATGTCCACACAAAAATCTGTGCATGAATGTTTATAGCAACATTACTGATAGTAGACAAACAGTAGATACAATCCAAATTTTCATCAATTGAGAAGATAAACAAAATGTCACATATCCACTCAATAGAATATTATTTAACAATAAAATAGAATGAAGCAACGATATATACATGTACTTTCAAACTTATGAGAGAAGTTAGTTACAAAAATCCACATATTGTATGATTACATTTATATAAAATAAACTTAATAGGGAAATCCAAAGAGACAGAAGCAAATTTGTGGTTGCCCAGGACTAGGTAGAATGGGAAGTGGGGAGTGACTGCTAACAGTTACAGTGTTTCATTTGGGAGTAATGAAAGTGATCTAAAATTAGATAGTAGTGATGGCTGCACAACTCTTTGAATATACTAAAACTCAATCAATTATATGCTTTAAAAGGGTGAATTTTATGATATGTGAATTATTTCTCAATAAAGCCATTTTAAAAAATCAGTCAGCACAAGCCCAAATCTCATAAACAGCCTTTCCGAATTTCCTCTTACCAAAAGGCACCACTCTCTATACTCTCTCTTTGCAGTAAGCTAAAAGAAACTTACCCTTTCTATTTTTACAAGAAAAGTTTTTATTGAAGCATAATATACATACAGAAAATTGCACAAATTATATATATAGCTCAGAGAGTTATCCCAATGTGAACACATCTATACATCAATTATCTAGTTAAAGAATTTTAATGCTCCCAATACAGATAGCCCCTCTTGTTTATTATTGTCTGTACTATCACTAATTAGTAACTCTGGAGTAGATCTAAAAATCTGAAGTACGTCTACTGAAATCAAACTAACCTAGAGCTGGGAATACCTTGAAGGCAATTAGGTTTTTATTTTGTAGCCTGTGAGTAACCTTGCTAATTTTCTAGTTTCAGAAGCAAGATACAGAAAATAGTGTCCCTCTAATCATTACATCTTTCCTCTCAAAATGTAACCATCATTCTGACTTTTAACACCATTGTTTCTTTTCTTTTTTTTTTTTTTTTTACTATTTTTGAGCTTCATACAAATTGAAAAGGCTACATATATTACTTGATATTTAGCTTCTGCTGCTCAATATTACGTCTGTGAGGTTTTTCAATATTCTTGCAAGTAGCAGTAGACTGTTTTTTTCACTTTTTTTTTCTTCAACTTTTAAGTTCAAGGGTACATGTGCAGGATGTGCAGGTTTGTTACACAGGCAAACGTGTGCCATGGTGGTTTGTTGCTCAGATCATCCCATCACTTAGGGTTAAGCTCCGAGTCCATTAGCTATTGTTCTTGATGCTCTCCCTCCTGCCACCAACCACCCTCGACAGGCACCAGAGTGTGTTGTTCCCCTCCCTGTGTCCATATGTTCTCATTGTTCAGCTCCCACTTATAAGTGAGGACATGTGGTATTTGGTTTTCTGTTCCTGCATTAGTTTTCTAAGGATAATGACTTCCAACTCCATCCATGTCTCTACAAAAGATATGATCTTGTTCCTTTTTATGGCTGCATAGTATTGCCTGGTGTATATTTACCACATTTTCTTTATTCAGATTCATGGGCATTTAGGTTGATTCCAGTCTTTGCTATTGCGAATAGTGCTAGTGTTGCAATGAACATACATGTGCATGTGTCTTTATATGTCTTTATTTCTTTGGGTGTATACCTAGTGATCAGATTGCTGGGTCAAATGGCATTTCTGCATCTAGGTCTTTGAGGAATCACCACACTGCCTTCCACGATGGCTGAATTAATTACACTCCCACTAACAGTGTAAAAGTGTTCCCTTTTGTTCGCAACCTCACCAGCATCTGTTGTTTTTAAACTTTTTATGAATAGCCATTCTGACTGGCATGAGATGGTATCTCACTGTGGTTTTGATTTGCATTTATCTAGTTATTAGCGATGTTGAACTTTTTTCCACGTTTGTTGGTTGCATGTATGTCTTCTTTTGAGAATTGTCTGTTCAATTTACCCTTTACTGACTATGAATGTGTTTGTCCTTAGGTCTTTGGCTAGAGAATTTTACCAATTCCTCAATCCCTTTTACTGACAATGATAATGGACAATAATATATATTCACAGTGAATTATAATTTACCAGTTTTTTTTCTTCTGTGCATCACGCATTTTTCACAAAAGCCTACTGAGGCATTACCACCAAAGACTATAAGACATAGGTTATTTGCCAAGTCCGAAGTTACAAATTTGAAACCAAGTCTCCAAATTTCAGAATATTTTAATTCACTTTGAGTTTGTGGGAAAGAATAGTCATTTTGCTTTAATTTATCAAGACAAAAGTGGCACTCACTTTCTTCAGTAGGTAAACCTTGATTTATCCTGCCAAAATAAATACTAAGGGTTGCCAGTGGTAAATTCTGATCAGGGTCGAATGTGTAGTATCTGGAGAAATAGCTGTGAATCGTCAAACCTACTTTATTCAATTCCATTGAGGCAGTACTGCTTTGGAAGGAGCTTGCAATGTGGAATCAGACACGTAGGATGTCTTATAATCAACCATTTATTTATAATGTGACTCTAAAAAAAAATCACGTAACTTTTGTAATCCATGGTTCCTTTAATAGTCCCTATTTCTGAGGGATTATTTTTAAAAGTAAGTGGGATAATGTAAATTGAATGTGGCACACAAGAAAACTTTATAAATGGTAGTTAATGTTTATTATTGTCTGTACTATTATTAATTAATAACTGGAGTAGGGCAAAAAGTCTAAAGTAAGTCTACTGAAATCAAACTAGTCTAGAACTGGGAATACCTTGAAGGCAATTAGGTCTTTATTTTGTAGCCTGTGAGAAACCTTGCTGATTTTCTATTTTTAGAAGCAAGATACGGGAAAGAAAAATAGATATGAAATATTTCCTCCGAATCTCTGTGTTCTCATTTTCTCAGAATTACTCTGCTGTAATCTATGCAATCACCATTTTAACTATTTCATCATGAAACCAGCTATTGGGATTGAAGCCCTGGATTCTTACTATAGTAAGAATCAGGAAGGCATCCATATTAATGAAAAATGACTAGGTCTCATTCTGCCACTATACTTTCTATATATTTATATTCTTTTACATACATTTTTAAATTTTAAATTGTTGTGGGTACATAGTAGATATGTCTATGTATGGGTTACATGAGATATTTTGATACAGTCATACAATGTGATGTACCCCACATCAGGGTAAATAGGCTATCCAATACCTCAAGTATTTATCCCTTGTGTTTCACACAATGCAATTATACCCTTAGGTTTAAAATGTACAATTAAATTACGTTTTACTGTAGTCACCCTGTTGTGCTACCAAATACTATGTCTTATTTATTCTCTTTAACTGTATTTTCAAACTTTTGCATATGAATATCCAGTTTTCAAAGCACTCTTTATTGAAAAGACTGTCCTTTTTCCAAAGTGTGTTCTTCTCAACTTTGTCAACAATAAGTACACTGTAGATATATGGATTTACTTCTTGGTTCTGTATTCTGTTCCACTAGTCTGTGTATCTCTTTTTATGTCAGTACCATGGTGTTTTGGTTACTAAAGCTTTGTTGTATAATTTGAAGTCAGGCAATGTGATTCCTCCAATTTTTTTTTTTGTTTTGCTCAGGATAGCTTTGGCTTCTGGGTCTTTTGTGGTTTCATGTAAATTTTAGGATTTTTTTTTCTATTTGTGTGAGGAATATTATTGGTTTTTTGATAGGGATTGGATTCAATCTGCAGATTTCTTTGGGTAGTGTAGATATTTTAACAATATTGATTCTTTCAATCCATAGATATGAAACATCTTATCATTTTTGTGTGTCCTCTTCAATTTCTTGCATTAATGTTTTATAGTTTTCATTGTAGAGATCTTTCACTTATTTGGTTAATTTAATTATTAGGTATTTTATATTATTTGTAGTTATTTTAAATAAGATTACTTTCTTGATTTGTTTTTCAGGTTGTTCAGTGTGTTGGTGTATACAAATGCTGCTGATTTTGTATGTTAATGTTGTATCCTGAAACTTTACCGAATTTGCTTTTTAGTTCTTAGAGTTTTTTTTTTTCATGTGTGTGCGTGTGTGTGTGTTTGTGTGTGTGTAGTCTTTAGGTTTTTCCCAACTTTAAGATCATGTCATCTGCAAAAAAGTATAATTTGACTTCTTCTTTTCCAGTGTCAGTGCTCTTTATTTATTTCTCTTTTCCAATTGCTCTAGCTAGGATTTCCAGTATTATGTTGAGTAACAGTGATGAAAGTGAGCATTCTTGTCATGTTCCAGGTCTTAGAGAAAAGGCTTCCAGTTTCTTCCCATTTGGTTAAATACTATCTCTGGGTCTGTCATATATGACTTTTATTATGTTTAGTTATGTTCCTTCTATACAATTTTTGAGGATTTTTATCATGAAGGGATGTTGAATTTTACCAATGCTTTTTTAACATCAATGGAAATGATCATATAGTTTTTGTCCTTCATTCTGTTGATATGAGGTATCACATTGATTAACTTGTGTATGTTGAACAATTCTCTCATCCCAAGGATAAATCTCACTTCATCCTGATGAATGATCTTTTTAATGTGTTGTGAAATTTGATATGCTCAAATTTTGTTGAAGACTTTTGTATCAATATTCATCAGTGATATTGGCCTGTAGTTCATTTTTATGTGTCTTTTGTTTTTGTTTCAGGGTAATATTGGCCTTGTAGAATGAGTTTCAAAGTATTCCCACCTCCTCTATTTTTTGGAATAGTGTAGGTAGGATAGGAAATAGTACTTCTGTAATCATTTGATACAATTTAGCAGCGAAGTAATCAGGGATTGGGCTTTTCTTTGCTGGAAGACTGTTAACTATGGCCTTGATCTTGTTGCTTGTTATTTGTCTGTTCAGGTTCTAGACATCATCCTAGTTCAGAAACCAATATTATGTCCAATTCTGTTTGTAGGAATGTATCCATTTCTTCTAGATTTTCCAATTTATTGGCATGCACTTGCTCATAGTATCACTAATGATGCTTTAAATTTCTGCAGTATCAGTCATAATGTCTCCTTTTTCAACTCTAATTTTATTTATTTGGGTCCTCTCTCTTTTTTCATAGTCTGGCTAAAGGTCTGTCAATTTTTTATATTTTTTTTATTATACTTTAACTTCTAGGGTACTGCCAATTTTATTCAACTTGTTTTACTTTTTTATGTTTTATTGATCTTTTGCATTGTTTTGTTCAATTTCATTTATTTCTGCTCTGATTTTTATGATTTCTTCTACTAATTGTTGGTTTATCATGCTTTTCAATTCTTCAAGATATATTGTTTGGTTGTTCATTTGAAGTTTTTCTTCTTTTTTGATTAGGAACTTATAGCTATAATCTTCCTTTGTACTGCTTTTGCTGTGTCTCATAAGTTTTGGTATATTGTGTTTACATTATCGTTTCAGGAAAGTTTTCAACTTCCTTCATAATTAACTTTTTATCCTGAATTAATTTTGTATTCATAGACATACTGCCCATCATTCAGGAGCATATTGTTTAATTTCCATATATTCATATCATTTCCAAAATTCCTCTTGTTATTGATTTTTAGTTTTATTTCGTTGTGGTTAGAGAAGATGCTTGATATTATTTATGTTTTTTTGTTGTTGTTGTTGTTTTTCTGTTTTTTTTTTGTTGTTTTTTTTTTTTTTTTGAGATGGAGTTTCACTCTTGTCGCCCAGGCTGGCTTGCAGTGGCGATCTTGGCTCACTTGTAATCTCCACCTCCTGGGTTCAAGTGATTTTCCTGCCTCAGCCTCCCGAGTACCTGGGATTATAGGCACCTGCCACCACACCCGGCTAATTTATATATTTTTAGTAGAGACAGAGTTTCACCACATTGACCAGGCTGGTCATGAACTCCTGACTTCAGGTAATGTGCCCGCCTCAGCCTCCCGAAGTGCTAGGATTACAGGTGTGAGCCACCGCACCCGGCCTATTTCTGTTTTTTTAATGTTTTAATACCTGATTTGTGAGGTAACATATGGTACATCCTTGAGAATGATCCATGTACTGAGGAAAAAAAGTGTATATTCCGCAGCTATTGGATAAAATGATCTGTAAATATCTATTTGGTCCATTTGGTCTGTAGCGCAGTTTAAGTCTCATGTTTCTTTGTTGATTTTCTGGTGAGAAGATCTGTCTAATGCTGAACGTGGGGTATTGAAGTCTCCAGCTATTATTGATAGATGCAGGAGGCAGGTAAGGGAACCTGCACAGGGTCTTGCCTGGGCTTGCCCGCGATGAACTGGGGGTCTGCATATGCATTTTGAGAATGGGGTGGAGCCACCAGGAATTCATGCCTTATGCAGGGGGAGGAGCCAGGCCTCCTCAGCTCATGTGTGGTGGCCTGGTATTCAATCTATGAGGTGGGAGCCTGTTAGCAGAACCCCCTTCTTCTTTGCTGAGAGCTTTCTTTTTGTCTAGTAAATGTACTCTCCACACTCTTTGATGTGTCCCTGTGCCTAATTTTTCCTGGTCATGAGACAAGAACTGGATTTTAGCTGAAATAAGGAACAAAAAAATCCTGGATCATTATTGCATTGGCATATATCTCTTTCTTTAGCTCTAATAATATTTGCTTTATATATCTGGGTGCTCCAGTGTTAGATGGATATTATTTATAATTGTTATATCCCCTTGCTGAATTTACCCCTTTATTATCATCCTTGTCACTTCTTACAGTTTTTGTCTTGCAATCTATTCTGTATGATATAGCTACTTTTGTTCTTTTTTGGTTTCCATTGGCATGGACTGTCTTTTTTTTATCACTTTATTTTCAGTGTACAGGTGTCTTAATAGGTTATTTTTTTTCTTAAACACAAAAAATCATTGAATTGTAATTTTTAAATCCATCCAATGTATGTCTTTTGAGTGGAGTGTTTAGTCCACTAATACGTAATGTTATTATTGATAAGTAAGGACTCACTTCTACTATTTTGTTATTTGTTTTCTGTTTCCTTTTTTTGTGATCGTCTCTCCTTCTTTACTTTCTTCCTGTATTCCTTTCAATGAAAGTGAGTTTCTCTGGTGATATGACTTAATTTTTTACTTAATGTGTACTTGTTGTATGTTTTTTTGATTTGAGGTTACCAATAACTTTGAAAATACTATCTTGGAACCCATTATTTTAGGCTGATAACAACACTGTTAGCATAAACAAAGAAGCAAAAAAAAAAAAACCCTCTACATTTTAAATTTATCCCCTTACTTTACAACTTTTTGTTGATTCTGTTTATATATTATTGTAATATATGTGCCATAAAAATTATATTTATTATTTTTATTGGTTCATCCTTTAGAGTTTTTGCTTAAGATAACAGTAGTTTGCACACCACAGTTAGTGTTGTAATATTCTGTGTTTTTCTGAGTACTCACTATTATCAGTAAGTTTTTACTTTCAGATGATTTTATATTGCTCATTTTCTTTCTGATCGATGTACTCCTTTTAGTATTTATGGTAGGACAGGTCTTGTGTTTATGAAATTCCTCCACTTTTGTATGTCTGAGAAAGTGTTTATTTTTCTTTTATGTTTGAAGGATATTTTCACCAGATATACTATTCCAGGGTAATTTTGTTGTCTTTCAGGACTTTAAATATGTCATGCCACTCTTTCTGGCCTGTAAGATTTCCATTGAAAAGTCTGCTGCCATATATGTTGCAACTCCATTATATGTTTTTTTTTCTTTCTCTCTCTTTCTATTTCTTGCTCCTTTTAGGATCCTTTCTTCATTCTTCATCTTTGGAAGTTTAGTAAATGCCTGAGGGTAATCTAATTTGGGTTAAATCTGCTTGATGTTCTGTAACCTTTTTGTATTTGGATATTGATTTCTTTCTCTAGGTCTGAGATGTTCTCTGTTATTATCCCTTTAAATACACTTTCTACCCCTATCACTTTCTTTAACTCAACTTTAAGGCCGATAACTCTTAGTTCTGTTTTTGGAGGTTATTTTCTAGATCTTGTAGGTGTGCTTTATTTTATTTTATTTTAGTTTAGTTCTCTTTTCTTTTGTCTCCTCTGACTGTGTATTTTCAAGGAGCCTGTCTCCGGGCTTACTAAGTCTTTCATCTTGAACAGTTCTTTCAGCTTGATCCATTCTACTACTAAGAGACTCTGATGTATTCTCCATTTTTCAATTACATTTTTCAGCTCTGGAATTTCTGCTTTATTCTTTTTATTAACTTGAATCTCTTTGTTGAATTTATCTAATAGAATTTTGAATTCCTTCTCTGTATGTTTAATTCCTTTCAGTTTCCTTCACACAACTATTTTGAATTCTCTGTATAAAAGGTTGTATGTCTCTGTTTCTCCAGAATTGGTCAATGGTTGCTTATTGATATAGTTTGGCTTTGTGTCCCCACCCAGATGTCATCTTGAATTGTACTCCCATAATTCCCACATGTTGTGGGAGGGAACCAGTGGGAATAATCAAATCATATAAGCAGTTTACCCCATACTGTTCTTGTGGTAGTGAATTAGTTCTCACAAGATCTGATGGTTTTATAAGCATCTGGCATTTCCCCTGCTGGTACATTCTGTCTTTGCCTGCTGCCATCCATGTGAGATGTGACTTGCTCCTCCTTGCCTTCTGCCATGATCGTGAAGTCTCCCCAGCCATGTGGAATTGTAAGTCCAATAACCCTCATTCTTTTGTAAGTTGCCCAGTCTTGGGTATGTCATTATCAGCTGCATGAAAATGATCTAATACAGTAAATTGGTATCAGTAGAGTAGGGTGTTGCTGAAAAGATACCCGAAAATGTTGAAGCAACTTTGCAAGTGGGTAACAGGGAGAGGTTGGAACAGTTTGGAGGGCTCAGAAGAAGATAGAAAAATGTGGGAAAGTTTGGAACTCCCTAGAGACTTGTTGAATGGCTTTGGCCAAAATGCTGATAATGATGTAGCCAATGAAAGCTGGGCTGAGGTGGTCTCAGATGGAGATGAGGAACTTGTTGGGAACTGGAGCAAAGGTGACTCTTGTTATGCTTTAGCAAAGAGACTGGTGACATTTTGCCCCTGTCCTAGAGATTTGTGGAACTTTGAACTTGACAGAGATGATTTAGGGTATGTGGCAGAAGAAATTTCTAAGCAGCAAAGTATTCAAGAGGTGACTTGGGTGCTGTTAAAGACATTCAGGTTTATAAGGGAAGCAGAGCATAAAAGTTTGGAAAATTTGCAGCCTGACAATATGATAGAAAAGAAAATCACATTTTCTGAGCAGAAATTCAAGCTGGCTGCAAAAATTTGCATAAGTAAGGAGTAGCCTAAAGCTAATCCCCCAAACAATGGGAAAAATGTCTCCAGGATATATCAAAGGTCTTCATTGTAGTCCCTCCCATCACAGGCCTGGAGGAATAGGAAGAAAATGTGGTTTTGTGTGCTGAGCCCATGGTTCCCATGCTATGTGTAGCCTAGGGACTTGGTGCTTTGTGTACTAGCCATTCCAGCCATGGCTGAAAGGGACAAACATAGAGCTCAGGCTGTGGCTTCAGAGGATGCAGGCCCCAAGCCTTGGCAGCTTCCACATGGTGTTGAGCCTGCAGGTGCACAGAAATTAAGAATTGAGGTTTGGGATCCTCCACCTAGATTTCAGAGGATGGATGGAAATGCCTAGATATCCAGGCAGAAGTTTGCTGCAAGGGCATGGCTCTCATGGAGAACCTCTGCTAGGACAGTGTGGAAGGGAAATGTGGGGTCAGAGCCCCCACACAGAGTCCCTACAGGGGCACCACTTAATGGAGCTGTGAGAAGAGGGACACCATCCTCCAGACCCTAGAATGGTAGATCTACTGACAGCTTGCACCGTTCACCTGGAAAAGCCACAGACACAATGCCAGCCCATGAAAGCATCCAGGTGGGGAGCTATACTGTGCAAAGCCACAGAGGTGGTGCTGCCCAAGACTTTGCGAACTTACCTCTTGCATCAGCATGACCTCAATATGAGACATGGAGTCAAAGGAGATCATTTTGTAGCTTTAAGATTTGAGTGCCTTGCTAGATCTCAGACTTGCATAGGACCTGTAGCCCAAAGGCCAATTCCTTTCATTTGGAATGGCTATATTTACCCAATGCTTGTATTCCCATTGTATCCAAGAACTAACTAATATGCCTTTGATTTTACAGGCAGAAGGGACTTGCCTTGTCTTAGATGAGACTTTGGACTGCGGGCTTTTGAGTTAATGCTGAAATGAGTTAAGATGTTGGGGGACTGATGGGAAGGCATGATTGGTTTTGAAATGTGAAGACATGAGATTTGGGAGGGGTCAGGGGCAGAATGATATGGTTTGGCTCTGTGTACCCACCCAGATCTCATCTTGAATTGTACTCCCACAATTCCCACATGTTGTGGGAGGGAACCAGTGGGAGATAATTGAATCATGGAGGCGGTTCTCCCATACTGTTCCCCTGATAGTGAGTGAGTGTTCATGAGATCTGATGGTTTTGTAAGCATCTGGCATTTCTCCTGCTGATACATTCTCTCTTTTCTTGCTGCCATCCACGTAAGATGTGACTTGCTCTTCCTTGCTTTTTGCCATGATTGTGAAGCCTCCCCAGCCATGTGGAACTGTAAGTCTAATAACCCTCATTCTTTTGTAAATTGCCCAGTCTCAGGTATGTCTTTATCAGCAGCATGAAAGCAGACTACTACACTTATGTAGTCATTTTGTGAGGTCATTTTCCTGGGTTATCTTGACACTTGTAATTTTTTGTCTGTGTCTGGGCATTGAAAAGTTAGGTATTTATTGTAGTCTTTGTAGTATGAGCTTATTTGTACCCTTCGTTTTGGGGAAGGCTTTTCAGATATTTGAAAGCCCTTGAGTGTTGCAATCTAAGTTGATCTGCATTAGGGGACATCCCAAGCCCAGTGGCACTGTGGTTCATGTAGATTAGAGGTACCACCTTGATGGTCTTAGACAAGATCTAGGAGAATTCTCTGGATTACCTGGCAGAGACTCTTGTTCTGTTCCGTTACTTTCTCCCTAACAAATGTAGTCTCTCTCTCTCTCTCTCTGTTCTGAGCCATTTGGATATAAAGGTGGAGTGACACAAGCACCTCTGTGGCCACCACCACTAGGACTGTGCTAGGTCAGACCTGACCCAGCACAGCACTGGGTCTCATTCAAGGCCTGCCATAACCACTTCCTGGCTACCTCCTATATTGTCTCAAGGCCCTGGGGTTCTACAGTTAGCAATTGGTGAAGCCAGCCAGGCTTTTTTCCTTCTCTTCAGGAAAGCAAGTTCTCCTAGGCCTTGGGCAGTTTCAGAGGTAATGTCCAGGAGCCAGGAACTAGAGTCAAAAACCTTGGAAGTCTACATTGTGTTCTATTGTACTGCAGTTGAGATGACACTAAAACCACAAAATGCAGTTGTTCCCACTCTTCCCTCTTTTCCAAAGGCAGAGGAACCTCGCCCTGTGGCCACCACCACCACAAGCCCACAGGGAATTCTGCTAGGCTATCTCTGATGTTCCCTTAAGGCCAATGGCTCTTCAATCAGCTTGTGAATGGTGCCTGAGCTAGGACTCAGTCATCAGGGCAGTGGGCTCCCTTTGGGCCCAGGACAGTTCCAGAAATGCTTTCCAGGAGCCAAGTCCTGGAATCAGGGACCCCAAGAGTCTGCTTTGTGTTCTACCCCTGCTTTGGCTGAGCTAGTACCTAAGGTACATATGACAAAGTCTCCTTTATTTTCTCTCGCTTTTATCAAGCAGGAGTCTCTTCTTATAGCTACCATAGCTGGGAATGTGCTGAGTCTCATCTGAAGCCAGCAAGTTTCAGAGTCTCACCCAAGGCTCATGACGTACTACCTGGGTATCACCACTGATTATTCACTGAGGAGCCCATCCAAGGGCTCTTCAATTAGCCAGTGATAAATTCTGCCAGTACTAGGTCCTTCTGTTCGGGGCAGCAGGTTCTCTTCTGGTCCAAAGTGTATTTAGAAATGTCATCTGGGAGCTAGGGCCTGGAAAGGGAAATTCATGACTCCAACTGGTGTCTTATTTCTGCTGTGGTTGAGTTGATTTCTGAGATGCAAGACAAAGTGCTCCCCATTCTTCCCTTTCCTCTCCTCAAGTGGAAGGATGGGGTCTCTTTTGAAGCTTTGAGCTGTGCAGCCTGGAGTTAGGGGAGTTGTGGTGCCAGCACTCTCCTAGCTTCCCCAGTTGGTGTCTCAGTAGGTCACATGCCCCTGAAGTCCCCTGGCTCTGAGCTCAGTTCAGCACTAAAAGTTGCATAGCTGTTGCAGTCCTTGTGGTCTACACTACCTTTCAAGTTTATTTAGAGCTCCAGAGCACTTTAGCCCATGGTGGCAAGGCTTGCAGGAATTCACGTTCTTACTGCTGGGATGGGTGATTCCCCTCTGGCTATGGCTGGTTTAAATACTCCCTTCATGAGCAGGCATGAACCGAGTTCATCCTAGTTTAACTTTCTGCCATAACAGGGCAGCACTGAGTTCAATGTAATGTCTCTCAATTATTGTGCCCTCCCTCTCCCAGGAGTTCAGATTCTGTCTCTGCACCTCACCGCCACTTCCAGGGGATGGGGTAAGGGTAGCTTAGCGTTTGAAGACTGTTTTTTCTACCTCTTCAAGTGCCTCTTTCAGCAATGGGAAATTAAAACCAAGTACTGTGAGTGCTCACCTGATTTTTGGTTCTATTAAGGTGCCCGTTTTGTGTAGATAGTTTTTAAATTGGTGTCCTTTTGGTGGGGTGGGTGGGGTAGAGATTGGAAGAGTCTTCTGTTCTTCCATCTTTCTCTACCTCCTCCTAAATTTGTATTCTTCACCAAGAATTGCCAAATTCAAACTTTGGACAACATATCAACAGCTTATATTTAAATAGTACCTGGTTTGAAAAATTCAAGGTTTCTTGTAGCCAGTATTTATTTTACTTAGTCTCCCAAATACCCTCTGAGTTGTTTACAAAAAAACACAAAAACAATAATATTATTCTAAAATATACATAAGGAGACTAAGAATGAGAGAAAATGAATCAACTTATGAGACTGTATGTTGGGAAACTTATAAAACTGTGAGTGCAGCCTGCCTACCCTTCCATGGTTGATATAAGAGTGTGTCTTATGCCTGAAGCATTTTCTTACATGCAGATAACTAGTGCTCACAGATTGTGCCAGGCATATAACTTTGGACATATCTTCCCTTTTCTGGGTTTCTTTTGTCCATTCTTGTTCTGCTTAAGCATGTGTATAATATAGCACCTAACCAACCACACTGCTATCTATAATCCAAGTGAGGAGGGAAATGGATCATTTATCTTCAGCATAAAGTGGGTAAGTATGGACCATCTCCCTGCATGAGCTAGATACAGGCTGAGACCTGCTGGCCATGGGGAACCTATACTTACTACAGAAGCTGATCTTTCTCTGTGTCTTCTCTGAGTAAAGTCGTGTTCCATCCAGTGCCTGTGTGACGGGTGAGTGTGATATGTTGTCCATGTTTCTCTTAGTAACTGTGACACCTTCAAACGATGCAATGAATTGACACCCTAGGACTGTTCCTGTTGGTAGGCATTGTTGTGCTCTTTGTTATTCTCTCCACAGTGGGACTCTTCCCCCGGGGATGGTAAGAGGGATCACTTGTTGAACACTGTGTAAGTGACTGTGTGAGTGACAGTGGTCATGGTTGCTGACCTTCATGCTGCCATTATTAACTTGGGTGTGACCAATAATCTTTCCATGGCCTTTTCCTCTGATGTACCTTGTAATCTACATATTGCTACTTATTGCTGGAGAGAAATGGCAGTTTTGTTGTTGTTATTGCCATAGTTAATGTGTTGGACTGTCTTTTCAAAGTACCATTCAATTTGATTTTTCTTCTTAGGTGTGTTGTCAATATACTATGTATGTAAATGAGTTTTAGCATTCTTACAGTTTCCCTGCTTCTCTTTCATTAAAGTGTTTTTGATAACTAGTTTCTATTTTTAAGCCAATAATTTCTTTTTTCATACTTTACAGTTTCTAGAAAATAATTTCCTATATATTTTTATATTTTTCTGAATGTAACTATTGTTTCCAGTTTGGAGTTTGAGAAATAGTGCCTGAGTTCTGACTCCTCCATTTTTTAATTTGTCAATAGGCTTATGAAATTTTCATTCGGTGTTGCATTTTATATTTTTGTAGGCATGTGGCCTAAAGATCTTATGCTTGTTATTGTATCATTTGAAACTACTGCAATGTAAGAAATTCTGTGTTATACCCTTGAAATGCATTAAAGGGAAAAATTGGAAATGACATAAAATTGATTTTAGAGAAAATAAAGGATGCATTTACTTTCCCTTTATAAGTATCTTATATTCTAAATCAGTGTTATTCAACAGAATTTTCTGTGATAGAAATATTCTGTGACTATGCTCACCACTATGGTTAGACACGTGGCTATTGAACATTTGAAATGTGGGTACTGCTAGTCAGGAATTAAATTTTAATTTTACCCAATTCTAATTAACAATTTAACATCTAAATAAGCACATGTGGGTAGTGTTTATCATAATTACAAGGCAGGTCTAGGTCTTACCATTAATATGTGTTTTATAGTTTACCAATATTACTGACTTGGAAAATGGTTCATCCAAAGTTAAAAGACCTATAGAAAACTAAAAAAAAATAAATAAAAATAAATATCATCATGGAAGCAATATGGAATTTGTAGTCATACAGAACTAAATTTACATTGAAGAAAGCCTTTTAATCTCCTCTAGGTTCTATGAAAAGAGTGTTAGTGCCTATTCTTCTTATAAATGTGTGTTGTGTAGAGTTAAATCAAATGTGCATGTAAACTTCAGCAAAAGTAAGGGACTCAGTCAAAATTAGTTGCTATAAATCTATCCTAATTTGGGTATCCATAGCTTTCATCACAGAGCATTTTCAACTGGTCAGTTTGGAAACCCTCCTCACACAGGCATGTGGATACTTGCATGCTTTTCTTGCAAGCACACATTAACGGTTACATGTAACATGGTAACATATAATATGGTAATATGTAAATGGTAATATTTAGTAGTGTGCTGAGTATTTCATCTAATATTTATTTTGTAAATACAAATGCATGTTTATATTATGACTTATGATTTATTTCACTATTTGTCTCTTGATTAGAGATCTGTTTGTGGTGAGACACATATATATATACTCCCACCTCTTCCCCTTCCTCCTTGGCCTACTCAGCATGAAGAGGATGAGCATAAATATCTTTATAATGATCTACTTCCACTTAATGAATAGTAAATATATTTTCTCTCTCTTATGAATTTTTAAATGACATTTTTTCATTCATTTATTTTAAGAAGATATTATATAATACATATAACATACAAAATATGTATAATCAACTATGTTACTGGTAAGACTTCTAGTCAACAGTAGACTGTTAGTAGTTAAGTTTTTGAGAAGTCAAAGTTTTAGGTAGATTTGCAACTACACTGGGATCAGCACCCCTAACCCTCACATTTTTCAAGGGTCTCTCCCTCCGTGATCTCTGTTTCTACATCTATCTATCTATCTGTTTTCTATCTATAGAGAGAGTTGACATTGTATATGCGTGTGTGTTTGTAAATGTAGACAAATAGATATGCTTTGATTTTAACTATATATATATAGTTAAACATATATATATAGTTAAACATATATATATATAGTTAAACATATATATATATATATATGGCTTTGACTTTAGCAACAAATACTTGAATTACTAAAATAAGGGAACTGTCTGTTCCCCTTGTGCATTGGTTTCCTTATTAGAGTCCTGTCAGGAAAACTGAAGCCACACTAGAGAAAACTGGTTGTCTGTGTTGGAAATGCTGAGAGAGGAAAGGATGGAGTCATTTAACTAAGCTGTCAGTATGTGTAGTAAGCAGCAGCCACCGGCCCCTACTGCACAGGTGGGTGAATTAAAGTGAGGAGGAACAGGAGCTTTCAGAGACTTAGGAGGGGCCACCTGGGTAGTACTGGAACTACAAGGGTGGAGCTTCTACTTTTCTGGAATCAGAAAAGTTGAGTCCTGTGATTAAAGTTAAAATTTCTTAATAAATGTGCACATCTAGTAATCCTGACAGATGCAAAAAGAGAGGAAGACAGTGGCTTCTGTCATCCTCATGCCATCTGATCCCCTATCAGTGCCTTCTATTGGCAGAAACTAACAAGAAGCTAGCTGTCACAGGGCCTGGGAAATGTAATCTGCATACTCTTAGCCACAGCATTAAAGAGCAAATAATTTGGATATGGGGCTGAAAAATGAAGAGTTTATTACAGGTATATTTTTTGTCAAAGTGATGAGAGCTCACAAAAATTATATAATGGCTAGCTTGCTTGGTGATTTCCAAGCTCCTTGGATTTGTGTTTTGGTGTCTGGCTATACTTTTAGAACATTCTTCTTCATTTTTTCAAATATATCTTCTGTCAATTTCTCTCTTCTTATATCTAATATTTCAATTAAGAACATATTAAGCTATTTGATATTGTACTATGGCTCTTGCGTGCTCTTTAACTTTATTTTCTCTGTGTTTATGTTTGGTTAGTTTCTGTTTACATGTTTATAAGTTGATCTACTCTTACTTCATCTGAACTGAGTCCATTGAGGAGCCTATTGAAGGCATTCTTTATCTCCATTACTGTGTTTTTCTTCTTTTTCATTTCCATTTTATTCTTTCTTATAGTTTTAATAACTTCTAAAATTTCTTATTACTCTTGTTTTTAGAACCTTTAAACTATTAGTTATATTAATTTTAATTCCATGTCAAATAGTCTCAACATCTATGAAATTTCTTGGTCTTGTTTAGTTGATTATTTTGTCTCTTCTAGTATTTTTTTCTTGTTTGTTGATATGCTTTATAATCTTTATTATTATTATTTGAGATGTAGTCTCACTCTGTCACCCAGGCTGGAGTGCAGTGCAGAGATCTCTGCTCACTGCAAGCTCCACCTCCCAGGTTCACACCATTCTCCTGCCTCAGCCTCCTGAGTAGCTGGGACTACAGGCGCCTGCCACCACGCCCAGCTAATTTTTTTCGTATTTTTAGTAGAGATGGGGTTTCACCGTGTTGGCCAGGATGGTCTCGATCTCCTGACCTTGTGATCTGCCCACCTCTGCCTCCCAAAGTGCTGGGATAACAGGCGTGAGCCACAGCGCCAGGCCATAATTTTTATTTTAAAAATCTAGACCTGTTAAGTGACTGTGGTAAATTAATTTTATGCCTGAGAATAGGCATGACTTTCTTTCTGTTTTACCTTTAGTATGGGGGCTTGATATAATGTGTTAGGAGTCAAGTTGAGTTTGAGACTTGATTTTGCTATAGTTACCCTCAAGGCACTGCAAACTTTAAGTAACTTCAATGATACCTCATGTTTAGTGTGGGAGCTCTTTTGCCAGAGGCTTTTTCTCAATGTCTACTCTGACCTAATATATGTCTTCCCTTTACACTGTGTCTCGGCACAGTGCTCCTTTCTGAAACTTTCCTAGTATTTCATTTCATTCATTCACTAATAATTAGTAAGTCCATGTTTTACATATGATTGGGCAAGAATCTCTAAACTTTATATTTCAACCTGGGGTGTTAACATTTTTATTCTACAAACATTTAGGACTATTTTGCCTAGTTACGCAAACTAGAAAAACACTTTTGTGAATTTAATTTCAGTTGAATTTTCTTTACAGATTAATTGAATGTAAACAAAATACGAAATAGTAAATAATCTGATCTAGAAAAAGAAGGTATTTTCTATTTTTTAAATTATTCTTTCATCCCCTGAGGTGGCATTTTATACTAACACATGAATGGATTTATTGTTGAAAAAATGCATTCCCTGCCTTGCTGAAACATTCCTTCTGCAAAAGACCCTTTGAAAAGCACATCCTCTGAATAAAGAGGAATAGAAGTAATTAAAACCTCACTTATTTTGCCAATATGACAGGCCCAAAACAATTTGAATGAAGCCAAATCAATAAATCAAATGAACGGTGATTTAAAATATCAACTGCTACTGTTAGAAGAAAATTAATTTCTGCTTTTTTCCCCCACATGAGGGGGAAAAAGACTTGAGCAGACAAGAGATCAGTTCAAAAAATAGCCAAAATGTGTGAAGTCTGCAAGAGTATAACATTTATATGTTCTTATAATATTTTAACATAGACATACTAAAATATTGACTACTGAAATTAATACATATTTTAACATTTAGAATTGTTTTCTAGTTTTTATTTGATTCTAATATATTATTTACATTTTATTTTAATTTTTATTTAGAAATTTTATTCATGCTTTCAGCTCTAATCATTACCTCTTCCAAATCATTTCTTAACCTTTTGGAATATACATATCTATATATAGACAGAGAAAAAGAGATAAATTAATATATTTAAATCTATATTTATACCTACCTCAACATTAAAGTCTGAATCTCTCATTTTCCCTGTATGTGGAGTTCCAGAAATCTGTAGGTTAAAGCTTAGATATTTCTTCTGGCATCCAACAGTGCATTTTGAACTACTGACCTGATAGTTTGTGATGTAAGATATCCTGGATATCTCAATTTAAAATGTCCTGAACTTCTTTTTTTTCCCCCTGTGGACTCAAGACAAACATTTCTCCTGATTCCATATTTATACTAATATTAGCACCAACCTCAAATCTTGGAGTTATATTCAATTCACTCTCCAGCAACCAAAGGCTTTAAGCTTTTTTTTTTTCTGCAAATAGCAAGACTTTGGCTAAATTTTTCTATTTCCTGAATAAATATTTACTGAATCTCTGTGTTGATTTCTGACACAAAGATGCAGTTTCTGTTATATAGCATTTATTCATTCAACTGGTATTATTAAACATCTACTTTATGAGAGGCATTGAAAAACTACAAAGGAACAGGATTGATATGCACCCTGAGCTCAGAGATTATAGAGTCTATATAAGAACACCAATATTAAATAGTTGTATTGTAATTTGTTGACACATGAGTTCTTAACATAACTCCACTTGCTCTGCAAAAGAAGCTAAAATTTCACCTCCTTCCAAGGAAATTCTGTTAGCCCTTCTTCAGACTCCATAGCCTGGTCATTTATACTGTATTCATAATACCAATCTTTTATCTAATTTTAAATTACTTAATTATATTTACCTCATTATATGCTCATCAAGGATGTTCAACTCCAAATTTCACAGTATCTGAAACTAATAGAAAACCAATAAATGCAGTGAATGTTGAGTACAGTTTGAGCATTCCTAACAGAAAATTTGAAATCTGAAATGCTCCAAAATTCAAAACTTTTTGAGCGCCAACATGATGCCACAAGGTGAAAATTCGACACCTGCCCTCATGTGACAGGTTACAGTCAAAACACAGGCACATCACGCAGTATATTCAGCATCCCCACAGTAAAAAGGCTATTTCTGCCCTCTTCAGCTACATTGTATATTTTCCACACATGCCCAGATTTCCCCACACAAGAATGGCCACAAAATGGCACATGAAATGAAATGGCATGGGTGCAGGCTGGATGTGCCAATGGCATGTTCCCACGAAGTTTTCAAAGCCAAGATCTTTGTGCATGAATCACTACATTTTGTTGTTGTTGTTGTTTACTTATTCTCTGCTCCATGTTATAAAGATATTGCTGAAAATGTCAAAAAAACTTCTGCATATACACTATGGGCAACAGTGATAAGAAAGAGGAAATATTTATTTTTATCTATAGCACAGAAAATTAACCTGTTAGAGAACTGGACAGTGTAAAATGTCTTACAGAAGACATTTCTGTAATGTAATATAAGACAGTATGAAATGTCTTACAGAAATGTGAAATGTCTTACAGAAGAGGATGGTATTGTAGTGACCACAATGTATGATGTGAAGAAATAGAAAGATAAACTGTTGAAGTTATATTCTGAAAGTAATGAACAGACATTAATTAAAAATTAAAAAGCAGTGCATAAAGCTAAAAACGAAGGTCTCCATTGTGTAATGAAAGAGTGTGTCCTTTCACAGTGAATACACAGCACTTATGCTATTCTGATCGTGAAACAAGCAAAGATCTATTATGGTGAACTGAAAATTGAAGAGAGCTGTAAATATTTAACAGGCTGGTTGCAGAAATTCAAGAAAAGAGCATTCTTTTCTGAGATTTATTATAATAAAACAACTACTGATCAAGAAGCAGCAGAGAAATTCATTAATGAGTTTGCCACGGTCATTGCTCATGAAAATCTGATGCCAGAACAAGTCCATAATGTTGATGAATCATCACTAATTTGGCCTTTTTGCCCTAGAAAGACACTGACTACAGCGATGAGACAGCTCCTATAGGAATTAAGGAGGTCAAGGACAAAATAACTGTACTTGGATGTGTTAATGGGGCAGGCACACTAAGTCAACTTGCTGTGATAAGCAATAGCTTGTGTCTTCACTGTTTTCATTTGGTGAATTTCTTCCCAGTCCATTGCTGTGCTAAGAAAAAGGCATGAATCACCAGAACATCGTTTCTGATTAGTTTCACAAATATCTTGTAGTAGCATCCTGTGCTGCACTGCAGGGAAGCTGGACTGGATGATGACTGCATAATTTTCTTATTCCTTGACAACTGTTCTGCTCATCTTCCAGCCAAAGTTCTCATTAAAAAGAATGTTTATGCCATGCACTTTTGCCTAAAATGTGATTTTATTAATTTAGCCATGTGACCATGATATCATTAGATAAATGAAGAATAAATATAAAAGCACTTTCTTGAACAGCATACCAGCAGCAATGAACAGAGATGGGGGCATGGGAAGTATTCAAAAGAGGTTTAGCATGAAGAATGCCATATATGCTGTTGTCAATGCCTGGAACACAGTTACTAAAATGACAGTTGTGTATACCTGGCACAACTTCTTGCCAGTGACTATGTTCAGTGATGATAATTAATGAGGGGATGACTTTAAAGGATTCTATACATCAAGTGATAAAAAATGGATTTCCTTTAATATGCAAAAAATATACCTTCAGAGTCTGTCAGTAAGCTGGAATAAGTGAATATTGAAGCTTTATCATTGATAATGATGCTCCAGAGTTGTTCATGCATTGACTGATGGTGAAATAGCAAATGGTTGTGAATCGAGGTGGTTGTCATAATAGTGAGATCACGATGCTAGCGCTGCAGAAAAAGTGCCTAGAGATGACGTGGTAAAAATGTGTGAAGGGCTTATTGAAGAACTAGAGCGTGGTGCATTTGTAACAGAACAAGAAATCCTGTCTTATAAAATCAAGGAGAATTTCTAAAACAAAATCCATTGTTAATAAGGCAGATGACTCTGGAGGAAACATTTTAAAGAGCTATCCAGCAGAATGCCTCCTTATCCCTAGATGATTTACTTCCAGATTCCTCAACTGCTTCTAACATTTTCCTCACCAAACAAAATAAAATACCATATACAGTAAACTTTTAATCAAAACACAGCATCGTAGGTGGAGATTGAAAGCTTGCCATTGTTCGTGGATGCTGTGGTTCAACATCTGATACAGGTGTTCTGGTGATGCTACTGTGCTGCTTAGCTAACCTGATCATTTTACTTTTTTACTACATTAATGGTATGTCATATTTTTTACTGTTAAGCACTTACGTGTAAATAACTGTAAGAAAATGATTGCTTATTGGCAGCATATAAATTCAAAGTCAGGAAAGACGGTGGTGTCAAACAACCACAGATTGTCCATAAGGTTTGCTGTGACACTGCCACCTTTGGTTTCTGATGGCTTACTGTATACAAACTTTGTTTCATGCACAAATTATGAAAAATTTGTATTAAATTACCTTTAGGCTATGTTTTTAACATATATACGAAAAGTAAATAAATTTTATGTATAGACTTGTGTCTCTCCTCAAGATATTTCATTACGTACATGCAAGTATTTCAAAATCTGAAAAAATTGAAATTTGAATCACATCTGGTTTCAAACATTTTGAGTAAGGGATACTTAACTTGTATACAACACCAAGTGTATATGTTTTATCAAACAGACTGTTTTCAAATTCCTTTCTGCTCTGTTTTTCTTGTTTTTATTCTTCATTGCCAAGAAATTACACAGTTATCAGCTGCCTTATTATTATTCACAAACGTAGTGTTGCACATGTTGGATTATTTTATTTTATTTTATTATTTATTTATTTATTTTTATTATTATTCTTTAAGTTTTAGGGTACATGTGCACAATGTGCAGGTTAGTTACATATGTATACATGTGCCATGCTGGTGCGCTACACCCACTAACTTGTCATCTAGAATTAGGTATATCTCCCAATGCTATCCCTCACCCCTCCCCCAACCCCACAACAGGCCCCAGAGTGTGATGTTCCCCTTCCTGTGTCCATATGTTCTCATTGTTCAATTCCCACCTATGAGTGAGAATATGCGGTGTTTGGTTTTTTGTCCTTGCAATAGTTTACTGAGAATGATGATTTCCAATTTCATCCATGTCCCTACAAAGGACATGAACTCATCATTTTTTATGGCTGCATAGTATTCCATGGTGTATATGTGCCACATTTTCTTAATCCAGTCTATCGTTGTTGGACATTCGGGTTGGTTCCAAGTCTTTGCTATTGTGAATAGTGCCGCAATAAACATACGTGTGCATGTGTCTTTATAGCAGCATGATTTATAGTCCTTTGGGTATATACCCAATAATGGGATGGCTGGGTCAAATGGTATTTCCAGTTCTAGATCCCTGAGGAATCGCCACACTGACTTCCACAATGGTTGAACTAGTTTACAGTCCCACCAACAGTGTAAAAGTGTTCCTATTTCTCCACATCCTCTCCAGCACCTGTTGTTTCCTGACTTTTTAATGATTGCTATTCTAACTGGTGTGAGATGGTATCTCATTGTGGTTTTGATTTGCATTTCTCTGACGGCCAGTGATGATGAGCATTTTTTCATGTGTTTTTTGGCTGCATAAATGTCTTCTTTTGAGAAGTGTCTGTTCATGTCCTTCGCCCAATTTTTGATGGGGTGGTTTGTTTTTTCTTGTAAATTTGTTTCAGTTCTTTGTAGATTCTGGATATTAGCCCTTTGCCACATGATTATCTCAATAGATGCAGAAAAGACCTTTGACAAAATTCAACAACGCTTCATGCTAAAAACTCTCAATAAATTAGGTATTGATGGGACGTATCTCAAAATAATAAGAGCTATCTATGACAAACCCACAGCCAATATCATACTGAATGGGCAAAAACTGGAAGCATTCCCTTTGAAAACTCGCACAAGACAGGGATGCCCTCTCTCACCACTCCTACTCAACATAGTGTTGGAAGTTCTGGCCAGGGCAATTAGGCAGGAGAAGGAAGTAAAGGGTATTCAATTAGGAAAAGAGGAAGTCAAATTGTCCCTGTTTGCAGATGACATGATTGTATATCTAGAAAACCCCATTGTCTCAGCCCAAAATCTCCTTAAGCTGATAAGCAACTTCAGCAAAGTCTCAGGATGCAAAATCAATATACAAAAATCACAAGCATTCTTATACACCAACAACAGACAGAGAGCCAAATCATGAGTGAACTCCCATTCACAATTGCTTCAAAGAGAATAAAATACCTAGGAATCCACCTTACAAGGGACATGAAGGACCTCTTCAAGGAGAACTACAAACCACTGCTCAATGAAATAAAAGGGGATACAAACAAATGGAAGAACATCCCATGCTCATGAGTAGGAAGAATCAATATCGTGAAAATGGCCATACTGCCCAAGGTAATTTATAGATTCAGTGCCATCCCCAGCAAGCTACCAGTGACTTTCTTCACAGAATTGGAAAAAACTGCTTAAAAGTTCATATGGAACCAAAAAAGAGCCCGCATCACCAAGTCAATCCTAAGCTAAAAGAACAAAGCTGGAGGCATCACACTACCTGACTTCAAACTATACTACAAGGCTATAGTAACTAAAAAAGCATGGTACTGGTACCAAAACAGAGATATAGATCAATAGAACAGAACAGAGCCCTCAGAAATAACACTGCATATCTACAACTATCTGATCTTTGACAAACCTGAGAAAAATAAGCAATGGGGAAAGGATTCCCTATTTAATAAATGGTGCTGGGAAAACTGGCTAGCCATATGTAAAAAGCTGAAACTGGATCCCTTCCTTACACCTTATACAAAAATCAATTCAAGATGGATTAAAGACTTAAATGTTAGACCTAAAACCATAAAAACCCTAGAAGAAAACCTAGCCATTACCATTCAGGACATAGGCATGGGCAAGGACTTCATGTCTAAAACACAAAAAGCAATGGCAACAAAAGCCAAAATTGACAAATGGGATCGAATTAAACTAAAGAGCTTCTGCACAGCAAAAGAAACTACCATCAGAGTGAACAGGCAACCCACAAAATGAGAGAAAATTTTCACATGTTGTATTATTTTATTACATGATATGAAAATAACAATAAAATGAAACATAATGCATGATAAACAAATGAGTCCAGGAATTACTCCGAAGTAATTCTTCCTATCATCTTATGAACGCATGTAGTAGGCACGCATATAGAATAAACAAAACCTGCCTAAAGCATTCTGATGTCTTCCTTTGTTTATGTTTTGTTTTGATTTAAAAACGTGAAAAACAGTCAAATTATAAAATTAAAACAAATCACAGAGCACATGTTATGTCAATATATTTTTTTAAGAAAAGAATGGAATGTTATTGGTTGATCATTTTCTTATTAATCACACCAGGGGGCAAATGTAATCTATTCTTTCAATCCAAATCTTTGCTAAAAAATGACAATACTTTACCACTGAAAATAACCTAAGAATGTGCCACAGACTAAGTGAGGCTCCAGAAGTATAATTTTCTTTTGGCCGCTTGATTTTAATAGATTGCTTTTTGAAATTTCCATATCCAAGCTACAAAAGGGTTAATTTTTATTATCGGACTGCTGGAGAAGGTTTTTAAGGTTATTATTCTCAAAAGAAAGGGTGTATCATTGTAACAGATGAAGACATTTAGAAACCAGTTTAGTTTTAATGGTAGTCCTATTTATTTTTATGCAAAAACAATGATTCTTAGTGAAGAAAGTGGCATCTTTGGGAAGATGGCATTTTTATAGAATCAAGGTTAGACTGACAAGGCAGTTGCTTAGTGAGATGGAACTAGTAATTCTGTTTTATTGTTGACTAATTGCTATTGTTTTGCTTTTCCAAATTCATTTAAATGAAGAGTTAAATAGCACTTAATTTGACCTTGTTTTCACAAAGCTTTTTTTTCATTTTTTGGATTTATTATTAATTAACATGTGATAATTGTACATATTTATGGGGTAGAGTGTGATATTTTGATACATGTATACAATGTGTAATGATCAAATCAGGTTACTTAGCATACTCATCACTTGAAACATTTATTATTTGTATTGGGAACATTCAAAGTCCAAAGTCCATTCTTCTGCTATATAACATATAATAAATAATATAATTTGATATATAAATAATATAATACATATATAATAATATAATTATTAGTAATATATAATATAATACATATTTATATCAATATAAATATATTATGTATAATATATAGAATAAATAATATAATAAACAATATAATATATAAATGTATAATAAAATATACTATAATAAATAATATACTATATAATATGTATTTTATTATATAATATATAATGCTATATATTATATAATAAACTGAAAATATATAATAAACTGTTGTAAAGTATAGTCACTCTTTAGTGCTTTTAAACAATAGAGCTCATTCCTCCTATCTAGGTGTACTTTTCTACCCATTGAACAACATTTGGATATCCTCTTTCCTTTTATACTTCTCTAGCTCTAGTAACCACCATTCTACTCTCTACTTCTATGAGATCAACTTTTTTTAGCTTCCACTTATGAATGATAACATGCAATATTTATATTTCTGTGCCTGGCTTATTTCACTTAACATAATGTGTTCCAAATTCATCCATGTTGCTACTAATAACAATTTTGTTCTTTTTTTTAATGGCTAAGTGCTATTCCACTTTGCATATATACAGTTTTTTTTTGTTTGTTTGTTTTGAGACAGAGTCTCACTCTGTCGCCCAGGTTAGAGTGCAGTGGTGCAATCTCAGCTCACTGCAAGCTCTGCCTCCCGGGTTCAGGCCATTCTCCTGCCTCAGCCTCCCGAGTAGCTGGGACTACAGGCGCCCGCCACCACACCCGGCTAATTTTTTTGTATTTATGATAGAGACGGGGTTTCACCGTGTTAGCCAGGATGGACTCGATATCCTGACCTTGTAATCCACCCGCCTTGGCCTCCCAAAGTGCTGGGATTACAGGCGTGAGCCACCGCGCCCGGCTACAATTTTTAAAAAAATCTATTGTTTTGTTAATAAACAATTAAGTCTGTATCTTGACTATTGTAAATAGCCTGCACTAAACATGGGAATGCGGATATCTTTTTAATATGTTGATTTCCTTTCATTCTATTTACTCACTATTGAGATTGTACAGTAGTTCTATTTTTAGTTTTTTGAGAAACTTCTATCCTATTTTCCATAATGGCTGTACTAACTTACATTCCCACTAATAGTGTATAAGAGTCTCCCTTTCTCCACATTCTCACAAGCATTTATTTTTTATTTGATAGTAGCCATTATAACAGTAGTAACGGAATATCTCATTATGGTTTTGATTTTCATTTCCCTGATGATTAGTGATGTTGAGCATTTTAAAAATACCTGTTAACTACTTGTATTTCTTTTGAGACATATCTATTCAGCTCGTGTGTCCTTTAAAAAACTAATTTCTGGTTTTTTTATTGAATTGTTTTAGTTTATTGTATATTCTAGGTATTTATTTTGCTGTGCAGAAGCTGTTTAGTTTTATGAAATTACGTTAATCTAGTTTGCTTTTGTTTTCTATGCTTTTGAGGTCTTTTCCATAAAATCTTTGCCTAGACCAATGCCTTCAAGCATTTCCCTGAGGTTTATTCTAGTAGTTAAATGGTATTAGGTCTTACAGTTAAGTCTTTAATAGATTTTGAGTTGATTTTTGTATATGGTAAGATATAGGGGTCTAATTTTATTTTTCTGCATATAAATACCTGGTTTTCCAGTATCATTTATTAAAGAGATTGTCCCTACCCCAGTAAATGTTCTTGGCACCTTTGTTGAAAAGCAGTTGGCTTTAAACTTGTGGATTTTTTTCTGGGTACTCTATTCTGTTACATTGGCTTATGGGTCTGTTTTTATGCAGTGCCATGCTCTTTTAGTTACTACAGCTTTGAGTATATTTTGAACTCTGGAAGTGTGATGCTTCCAGCTTGGTTCTTTTTACTTAGGATTGCTTTGGCTATTCAGGATCTCTCCTGGTTCCACACAAATTTTAGGACTGTTTTTTCTAGTTCTGTAAAGAATATAATTGGTATTTTGTTAAGAATTGTATTAAACTTTTAGATTGCTTTTGGTAGTAGGCTCATTTTCAAAATATTCTTCCTATTTATGAACATGGGATTGTGTGTGTGTGTGTGTGTGTGTGTGTGTGTATTCTCTTTAATGTCTTTATTTAGGGTTTTGTAGTTGTTCTTGCAGAGAGCATTTGCTTCTTGTGATAGTTTATTTCTAGGTATTTTATTTATTTATAGCTACTGAGATTACTTTCTTGATTTTATTTTTTTGAGATGAAGTCTCACTCTGATGCCCAGGCTGGAATGCAGTGGTGCTATCTTGGCTCACTGCAACCTCTGCCTCCTGAGTTCAAGCGATTCTCCTACCCCAGCCTATAGCTGGGATTACAGGCACCCACCATCATGCCTGGCTAATTTTTGTATATTTAGTAGAGTCGGGGTTTCACCATGTTGGCAAAGCTGGTCTCGAACTCCTGACCTCAGGTGATCTGCCCGCCTCAGCCTCCCAAAGTGCTGGGATTACAGGCGTGAGCCACCGTGCCCGGCCTACTTTCTTGATTTTTTAAAAGTAGTTTATTCTTGGTATATAGAAACACTGCTTATTTTTTCTTTTTTTTTATGGTATTTATTTATTTATTTATTTTAATTTTAATTATACTTTAAGTTTTAGGGTACATGTGCACATTGTGCAGGTTAGTTACATATGTATACATGTGCCATGCTGGTGCGCTGCACCCACTAACTCGTCATCTACCATTAGGTATATCTCCCAATGCTATCCCTCACCCCCCCCACCACAGTCCCCAGAGTGTGATATTCCCCTTCCTGTGTCCATGTGATCTCATTGTTCAATTCCCACCTATGAGTGAGAATATGCGGTGTTTGAGAATGATGGTTTCCAATTTCATCCATGTCCCTACAAAGGACATGAACTCATCATTTTTTATGGCTGCATAGTATTCCATGGTGTATATGTGCCACATTTTCTTAATCCAGTCTATCATTGTTGGACATTTGGGTTGGTTCCAAGTTTTTGCTATTGGGAATAATGCCGCAATAAACATACGTGTGCATGTGTCTTTATAGCAGCATGATTTATAGTCATTTGGGTATATACCCAGTAATGGGATGGCTGGGTCAAATGGTATTTCCAGTTCTAGATCCCTGAGGAATCGCCACACTGACTTCCACAATGGTTGAACTAGTTTACAGTCCCACCAACAGTGTAAAAGTGTTCCTATTTCTCCACATCCTCTCCAGCACCTGTTGTTTCCTGACTTTTTAATGATTGCCATTCTAACTGGTGTGAGATGATATCTCATAGTGGTTTTGATTTGCATTTCTCTGATGGCCAGTGATGATGAGCATTTTTTCATGTGTTTTTTGGCTGCATAAATGTCTTCTTTTGAGAAGTGTCTGTTCATGTCCTTCGCCCACTTTTTGATGGGGTTGTTTGTTTTTTTCTTGTAAATTTGTTTGAGTTCATTGTAGATTCTGGATATTAGCCCTTTGTCAGATGAGTAGGTTGCGAAAATTTTCTCCCATGTTGTAGGTTGCCTGTTCACTCTGATGGTAGTTTCTTTTGCTGTGCAGAAGCTCTTTAGTTTAATTAGATCCCATTTGTCAATTTTGGCTTTTGTTGCCATTGCTTTTGGTGTTTTGGACATGAAGTCCTTGCCCACGCCTATGTCCTGAATGGTAATGCCTAGGTTTTCTTCTAGGGTTTTTATGGTTTTAGGTCTAACGTTTAAATCTTTAATCCATCTTGAATTGATTTTTGTATAAGGTGTAAGGAAGGGATCCAGTTTCAGCTTTCTACAGATGGCTAGCCAGTTTTCCCAGCACCATTTATTAAATAGGGAATCCTTTCCCCATTGCTTGTTTTTCTCAGGTTTGTCAAAGATCAGATAGTTGTAGGTAAGCGGCGTTATTTCTGAGGGCTCTGTTCTGTTCCATTGATCTATATCTCTGTTTTGGTACCAGTACCATGCTGTTTTGGTTACTGTAGCCTTGTAGTATAGTTTGAAGTCAGGTAGCGTGATGCCTCCAGCTTTGTTCTTTTGGCTTAGGGTTGACTTGGTGATGCGGGCTCTTTTTTGGTTCCATATGAACTTTAAAGTAGTTTTTTCCACTTCTGTGAAGAAAGTCATTGGTAGCTTGATGGGGATGGCATTGAATCTGTAAATTACCTTGGCCAGTATGGCCATTTTCACGATATTGATTCTTCCTACCCATGAGCATGGAATGTTCTTCCATTTGTTTGTATCCTCTTTTATTTCATTGAGCAGTGGTTTGTAGTTCTCCTTGAAGAGGTCCTTCACATCCCTTGTAAGTTGGATTCCTAGGTATTTTATTCTCTTTGAAGCAATTGTGAATGGGAGTTCACTCATGATTTGGCTCTCTGTTTGTCTGTTGTTGGTGTATAGGAATGCTTGTGATTTTTGTACATTGATTTTGTATCCTGAGACTTTGCTGAAGTTGCTTATCAGCTTAAGGAGATTTTGGGCTGAGACGATGGGGTTTTCTAGATAAACAATCATGTCGTCTGCAAACAGGGACAATTTGACTTCCTCTTTTCCTAATTGAATGCCCTTTATTTCCTTCTCCTGCCTGATTGCCCTGGCCAGAACTTCCAACACTATGTTGAATAGGAGTGGTGAGAGAGGGCATCCCTGTCTTGTGCCAGTTTTCAAAGGGAATGCTTCCAGTTTTTGCCCATTCAGTATGATATTGGCTGTGGGTTTGTCATAGATAGCTCTTATTATTTTGAAATACGTCCCATCAATACCTAATTTATTGAGAGTTTTTAGCATGAAGGGTTGTTGAATTTTGTCAAAGGCTTTTTCTGCATCTATTGAGATAATCATGTGGTTTTTGTCTTTCGCTCTGTTTATATGCTGGGTTACATTTATTGATTTGCGTATATTGAACCAGCCTTGCATCCCAGGGATGAAGCCCACTTGATCAGGAATTGAACTCAGCTCTGCACCAAGCAGACCTAATAGACATCTACAGAACTCTCCACCCCAAATCAACAGAATATACATTTTTTTCAGCACCACACCACACCTATTCCAAAATTGACCACATAGTTGGAAGTAAAGCTCTCCTCAGCAAATGTAAAAGAACAGAAATTATAACAAACTATCTCTCAGACCACAGTGCAATCAAACTAGAACTCAGGATTAAGAATCTCACTCAAAGCCGCTCAACTACATGGAAACTGAACAACCTGCTCCTGAATGACTACTGGGTACATAACGAAATGAAGGCAGAAATAAAGATGTTCTTTGAAACCAACGAGAACAAAGACACAACATACCAGAATCTCTGGGACGCATTCAAAGCAGTGTGTAGAGGGAAATTTATAGCACTAAATGCCCACAAGAGAAAGCAGGAAAGATCCAAAATTGACACCCTAACATCACAATTAAAAGAACTAGAAAAGCAAGAGCAAACACATTCAAAAGCTAGCAGAAGGCAAGAAATAACTAAAATCAGAGCAGAACTGAAGGAAATAGAGACACAAAAAACCCTTCGAAAAATCAATGAATCCAGGAGCTTGTTTTTTGAAAGGATCCACAAAATTGATAGACCGCTAGCAAGACTAATAAAGAAAAAAAGAGAGAAGAATCAAATAGACACAATAAAAAATGATAAAGGGGATATCACCACCGATCCCACAGAAATACAAACTACCATCAGAGAATACTACAAACACCTCTACGGAAATAAACTAGAAAATCTAGAAGAAATGGATACATTCCTCGACACATACACTCTCCCAAGACTAAACCAGGAAGAAGTTGAATCTCTGAATAGACCAATAACAGGAGCTGAAATTGTGGTAATAATCAATAGTTTACCAACCAAAAAGAGTCCAGGACCAGATGGATTCACAGCCGAATTCTACCAGAGGTACAAGGAGGAACTGGTACCATTCCTTCTGAAACTATTCCAATCAATAGAAAAAGAGGGAATCCTCCCTAACTCATTATGAGGCCAGCATCATTCTGATACCAAAGCCGGGCAGAGACACAACCAAAAAAGAGAATTTTAGACCAATATCCTTGATGAATATTGATGCAAAAATCCTCAATAAAATACTGGCAAACCGAATCCAGCAGCACATCAAATGCTTATTTTTTCTATGTTGATTTTGTATCCTGCAACTTTACTGAATTTTCTTATCATTTCTAAGAAATTTTTGAAGAGATTTTAGGGTCTTGTATGTATAAGATTTTGCCATATGCAAACAGAGACAAATTAACTTCATCCTTTTTCAATTTGGATGCTCTTTATTTTTTTCTCTTGCCTAGCTGTTCTGGCTAGGACTTCTAGCACTATGTTGAATAAAAGTGGTAAAAGTAGGCATTTATGTCTTATTCCAGATCTTAGAGAAAAAGCTTTTAACTTTTCCTCATTAAATATGATATTGGCTATGGGTTTATCATTTATGGCCTTTATTGTGTTGAGGTGTTTTTTTCTTTGCCTAACTTGTTGAGAGTATTTACCATGAAGGAATGTTGTATTTTTTTCAGATGCTTTTTCAGAATTTACCGAGATGATCATATGGTTTTCGTCCTTTATTCTGTCGATTTGATATATCCTGTTCATTAATTTGTCTATGTAAAACCATCCTTGTGTCTTTCTGATAAATGTTCCTTGATTATGATGAATGATCTTTTTACTGTGTTGCTGTATTTGGTTTACTAGTATTTTATTTTTATTTTTTTTGAGATGGAGTTTCTCTCTTGTTGCCCAGGCTGGAGTACAATGGTGCAGTCTCGGCTCACTGCAACCTCCATCTCCCAGGTTCAAGTGATTCTCCCATCTCAGCCTCCCAAGTAGCTGGGATTACAGGTGTGTACCACCACCCCTGTCTAATTTTTTTATCTTTTTTTAGAAGAGACAGGGTTTCACCATGTTGGTCAGGCTGGTCTTGAACTCCTGATCTCAGATAATTTGCCTGCCATTGGTTCAATTTTGGTTGCATGTGGTTTTGTTGTATGTGTCCAAAAATTTGTTCTTATATAGTTGTTTGTAATAGTCTCTAATGATCTTTTGTATTTCTGTGGTGTTGGTTGTAATGTCTTTTTTTTTTTTTTTGGATTCTACTTTCATTCTGGGGGGTCTTGTTTTCTTTTTTCTTGGTTAATCTAGACAGTGGTTTCTCACTTTTTTAATATTTTCAAAAGAACAACTTTTGTTATTGAAATTTTTATTGGTTTGTTAGTCTCAATTTTATTTATGTTCTGATCTTTATTATTCTTTTCTTCTACTAACTTTGAATTTGCTTTGTTCTTGCTTTTCTAGTTCCTTGAGATGCATCGTTATATTGTTTATTAGAAATCTTTCTACTTTTCTGGTGTAGGCATTTATTCCTAGGCATTTCCCTCTTAATAGCATATTTGCTGTATTCTATAAGTTATATTTACATTTTTATTTGTTCCTTCTTAATTTCTTCATTGACATATTGGTCATTCAAGATTGTATTGTTTATTTGTACAATTTAAAATTTTCTGTTTATTGATTTCTAGTTTTATTCCATTGTGGTCAGAAAAGATACATAATATAATTCTAAATCTTTTAAATTTGTTGAGACTTGTTTCGTTGCCTAACACGTGGCCAGTCCTAGATAATGTTCCACGTGCTAAGGAAAAGAATGTGTATTCTGTAGTTGTTGCATAAAATGTTCCTTAAATGTCTGATCCATTTCATCTAAATCATACTTTAAATCTAATGTTTCTTTGTTGATTTTCTGTCCAGATGACCTAGTGCTGAGAGTGGGACATTGAAATTCCCAACTATCATAGTATTGGAGTCTATATATTCCTTCAGATCTAATAATATTTGCTTTATATATCAGTGTGCTCTGGTGTTCAGTGAATACATATTTATAATTGTTATATCTTCTTGCTGATTTATTCCTTTGTCATTGTATAATTACAGTTATTTTATTTATAGTCTGCTTATCTAAGTATAGCTACTGCTGCTCCATTTTGACTTCTGTTTGCATGGACTGTATTTTTCTATTTCTTATTTTTCCATTTATTTGTGTCTTTTTAGAGGAGGTAATTTTCTTGTAGGCAGCATATAATTGGGTCCTTAAAAAATTACTTGAGTCAGTCAATCTTTTAAGTGGGGGCATTTAATCTATTTACATTCAAGGTTATTACTGATAGTTGAAGACTTACTCCTGCAATTTTATTAATAGTGTTCTGGTTGTTTTGTATTAATATATGCTTTGTTCCTTTCTTCCTCTCTTATTGTTTATCATTGTGGTTTAGTGGTGTTCTGCTGTTATAGGGTTTTGAATCTTTTCTCTTTCTCCTTCATGTGTCTGTTCTACCAGTCCTTTTATACTTTTCATGTATTCATAAATGTAGCACTATAGGGTGACTGTAATTAACAACAATTTATTGTATATGTTTAAATCACTAGAAAAGCAGATTTTGAGTGTTCTCAACACAAAGAAATGTCAAGTGTTTGAGGTGATGGATAAGCTAATTACCAAGATTTGACCATTACGCATTGTACACACATAGCAAAATGTCACATTCTACCCCATAAATATGTGGGATTATTATGTGTCAATTAAAAATGATGAAAGCAAAAGAAAAAAGCTGAGAAATTAACCAAAGTTAGCCAATAAAATGGTTTTTGGAGTGATGTTCTTTGCTGCTCCTATAATCAGTCTGGTCAATAACCGTGAACTTGAGAGAAATACATGATGATAATAACATAGGGATAAGTAAGTGTCTTTTCTCAGAGAATTGTCCAATCTATTCTGATCACATCAATGTCGTGTGGTCAAGGGCTATGTTGAAATTAACTTTGACTTGTTTAAATGATGGAATCAGACCATTTCAGTAATTAAAGTATTTCATAATGTGTTAGGGTGTTTGAGTAGATGAGCACTCCAAAAAAACACACAAACACATGCACAGACACAAGTGTAGGTAGAAGTTCCAGAAAATGTGTAATTTCAGAGTTTGTCATCATATAAAACCACTCTGCAGATCATATAATTTCAGATACATATAACAATTATTTGCATAAAGATCTTTTCCGTTTAATAACACCAGGGAGGTTATTATAAATAATTATGATGGATGTAGTTTGATGAGTAAACAAAATGAGAACATTTATAGTCCAAGAGAAAATGAATGCCAATTATTTTGGGGATAGTGAGTTTTATTTTGAATGTAACCTCAATAATATAGAAACATGTTTGCAACCTGGGTGTTATTCATATATCCCCTGTATCACCTACATTTGTTCTTACACATATTTGCTCTTATTTCTTACACATATTTCCATGAGATTTAAATGATTTCCTCAATAAAACATTTACAAACTGCTTTTGAATTGGGACAATTCACATACTAAAGTTTATTTATATTAATAAAATGGCTGTGGTTTGATTTTCTTGTTTTCACACTTTTTTCTGAAAGCTCGATTTGCTAGCATGGCTAAAAATACTAAACATATTGAATGTGTTCACCATTAATGTTCCAGTTGGGGATTTTGTGGGGTGTGTGTGTGTGTGTGTGTGTGTGCTGACTATTTTGTTTAGGTGAAGATACTTCAGTCCCCTAAGATCCAATGAGGTGGTTAGCTTTAAGAAATTACCTTTTAACAATACCGAATGTGTGCCTTTTTTCATAGAAAAAATTGCTTTAACCATTATAATGATTTTGTACATGTATCCCACAAGAATATAGTACGATTGGAAATAGAGGATCTGACTAGAATTTGAGGAAACAACAAGAACATACCATCTTCTGGGACTGAAGCTAATAGAACCAGTATAAGAGGAATCGAAATAGCCAGTCTTAGGCATGAACTTCTTAGTTTCAATGAAAAAAGAATACTAACTATGAAGTAAATATTAAACCATGTGTATAATGTTATAACAAAAAAAGCATACAAAAGGGAGGTGGAGATACCAGAAAAAAGCAGATGCCACTTTGCTTTCTACATTTTTTAATAAATAGGATGCTTTCAGTAAGTAAAATCATTTCCATTTTTTAAATAAAGGTTTTACTCTTATCAATTGCTATGGCGGATGATGAGGGGAAGTGCAAGAAAACCGCACAGGGTATCACAGGTTAGAGCCATGATTCTGAATACAGAATGTGTCCTCAGGTTTCCCAAGGTTGTTGAGGCACACAGACCACCGGAAGTTGTTTGAAGCACAGGGCAAGAGAAAACAAATGTTAGGCTTGTTCTAGGAGAGCTGAGGGTTGAATTCTGCTTCAACATTTTTTGAGCCAGAAAATATAAGACAGAGATATCAGAGCCATAAACCTGGTAGTTGTAAGAGTGGTAGATCAGCAAGAGTGAAGGAGGATGGCTACATAACTTACAGGGCCCAGTACAAAATGAGTGTGTGCAGCCCTTTATTCATAATTATTAAGAAATTCGAGATCGGGAACAATGGTAAACCAAGTATGGACCCTTCCAAGTGCTGAACCCTGTGGAGTTGAACACATAAATGTGGCCCAGGGAGAATGAAGCAAAGCAGAAAGATTCACATCCAGGCATCATTTCATCTTTTAAACAATGTGAAAAAAAAGACAATAAATGCTGGGAATCATATTCATATTGTTACATTTAAGTGATTTTCTCCCCCTTAAGCTTTATAAAAGTTTGTTTTCTGTGGCAAGGCAGTGCACAGGCAACATTTTACATGACCAAGTAGAATGTTTTTAATGTTAAGTATTGAGTACATGGTGCAAAATAGTGATTTTTGTGATTCATTTAACTTTAAGAAAAATTATTTTATAATTTTAGCTTGTAGACTGTTTTCATCCACAGACCAACTAGGAATGAAAGGATTTTTTATTATTCAAATTCAAGGACATTGCATGATACATTAAAAATTACATTTGGGTTGTTTCATTAATGTAATGTTCAAGACTGTCAGTGAATCAATTAAATTGAATTAATGTAAATTTTATATTATGAATGTATCAAGCTACTTGAAAGGTAATGAATGTTTTCCTATTTGTAAATCAAGAGTTTATCTAAAGTTTATTTGATACGAACTTATATGTTTTGGCTCATGTGTGCCTACACAGATCTCATCTTGAATTGTACTCCCATAATTACTACGTGTTGTGGAAGGAACCCAGTGGGAGATAATTTGAATCATGGGGGCAGTGTCCCCCATGCTGTTCTTGTAGTAGTGAATAAGTCTCACGAGATCTGATGGTTTTTATCAGGGGTTTCCGCTTTTGCGTCTTCCTCATTCTCTCTTTGCCTGCTGCCATCATGTAAGACAGGACTTGCTCCTCCTTGCCTTCTGCCATGATTGTGAGGCTTCCCCAGCCACGTGGAACTGTAAGACCAATTAAACCTCTTTATTTTTTAAATTGCCCAGTCTTGGGTATATCTTTATCAGGAATGTGAAAATGGACTAATACACTAACACTGATATAGTTGTGTGTGTGTGTTTGTGTGCATATGTGTTGTCTTATCTTCATGTTTTAAAACATTTCACCAAGGGTGGCAAAAGCAAGCAACGAACCTGAGCCACCTAGAATTGCAATGTGTTCTATGTGAAGGAGAAAAAGCCAATGATCTTTGAGGAACAATAATAAAAAATAATCTATTTCTAGGGACATTAAACCATTTCTAGCAGCTAGATATTTATATATTTCTAAAACTAATAAAAGGTCTTTCATGGAGTTAATTAGAAAGAAATGAAGGTGGTATCTATTCTGATCACATCACAGTTGTCATTTCTCTAACAACTCACATTACTTATTAGAGGGGACAACTTGCTTCAAAATTGTTGCAGGGGCCAGAGCCTTTTCAGAATAGACTTTCTATGCCTGAGAAATGACTGTTATAAGCAATTTACTCTTAAGTTTTGGGCTTTAATACAAATACACATTTTTTCTTCCTAAAAACATTTTAAAAGCTTCTGTATTTGAAGGGCTAAAGCTACATTTCAACCCTGGCTATCCGTAAGAATTACATGGAGAGGTTTTAGCAACCCCACTCCCAGAGATGTTGAATAAGGACGTGGCATAGTTTCTGTAGTTTTGTATTGTTTACATTCCCCAAGTAATCTCAATGTCTAGAAAAATTTTGAAAACCTCTGGTTCTGAATCAAGATGTGTATAATTTATATTGTCTAAAGATAGAAGGATATTTTTTTCTTTGATAATGACAGATCAAAGTACTCCAAATCCCTAAACCTTGGGATCCCTTTCCTTTGTGTAGTTTCATATCTTAGGTCTGATAATTTTGAAGATGAGGATCTGAACAAGATGGATCACGTTTATCCTTCTGTGGCAAAACCTATGATGTGATGTCTTTTAGGGGCTGAGGGTAAAGCTGCAAGGTTCTGCACTTATGGAGCCTTGGTGAACATATGCTCATTAGTCTGGTGGGAAGTAGAAATGGCATCACTGAGGGGGTTCCTGAAAATGGCCAGGAGCCACTATTTGTGACAGATAATGAGGAGTCAAAACTTTACACAGTGACTGAATCTGAAGTAGCTGAATAACTCAAGCATGAGTTATGCTTGCCAAGCAGCAAACTTCTGTCTCCTGTGCATATGACTGGCCCTAATGAGGAGGAAAGTTAGAAAACTTTCCATAATCATGGGTCCTATAATCATGAAGTCCACAAAATAATAGTTTAGTTAGCAGATCCAAATCACTACAGTAAACAGCACACGCAACTGAAGACCATCAAATGGCTTTTATGATACCATGGTCATAGTGGTGAATAGCATGGAGACTAAGAGCTAAGAGCCTGAAGCTAAATCGTGGCCCTACTGCTTGTGAGCTGTGGAACCCCAGTCAAGTTGTTTTGGCTTTCTAGGCTCAATTTCCTCACCTGTAAAATGGGAATATTAAAATTAGCTAATTTGAGTTGTTTGGAGTTTTCATTAAATTAAAATGGGAATAGTGTTTAGTATGTGGTAAGTAGTCAATATATGTCAGTGATTTTAATTATTTTGGGGTAGTGCAACTCTGATACTCCAAAAAGGACTGAGAATATTCCCAGTAGTTTAGCACTTGCTATGCTAAATAGCTTATAACTCAGAGCTAGCAGGACACACCCGCTATCAAGAGCTGTGAAGGGGGTGACTTACCACCAGGCGCACTTCCATCTGTTGCTGTTGATTAAACATGCCGTTGAAATTAAAGTTGTCACACGCTAATTATAAAGCTGGTGTTGGCTAATTCATGTGCCTTTGAAATATACTCCCAGAGTAGCAGGTAAACAGTGTCGGCAATTATAGCATCTCATTAATTCTGTAAAAAGTGATAATATTAGTTTGAATTAGGTGGTTAATAGTCCCCTTTTCCAGAAAAAGCGAAAATGATGGAGGAGTGGAAAAGCTTCCAATCTGCTACCAGATGTAAAATTTAAGTATAAGGAGAATCCTAGAATTTGAAACAAGGAGGTTTTTCTTGGCAAGCAAACCGCATGCTAACTGAGCGTAGTTTGATGACTGAAATACCATTTCCGTAACAGAGAAGCTCAGTTTGTTGTAGGTTCCAACAAAATTATTCCCCAGAGGGTCAGACAAATGGGAATATCTTTTGCACCTCACATTCGCTGTAGACAGCCTAGATTTCACTGGGCTAGTGCTGCAAGTCAGCACCACTTAAGAGAATTCCGGGACTTCACAGGCTATTCAGGCCAGCTGTTCAGCGTGTGTCTTATTGTCTGTGTTATTAATGCACTAGTTAAGACTAGGGTAGAAAAAAATTATCAACAAAAAAGGCTTCGAAGATTCTTTTCTTATTTATTGTACATTAAACATGCTTTTCGTGGCTCTCTTACAACAGAGAGCATTTACAATTTTTTTAAACAACAGGCCACTTTTATTATATGTATACCTTCATGTTTATACCAGCAAATTTTAGAATCTTCAGAGTTTTCAGATGCTTTGTAATGTAATCTGTTTGGTACTGGCTATGAATCTCCTAAATTGCTTTTTCAAATACTTCCTTCATCTGCATACTGTAGTCTCTGAATTGTCCATAGCTTTAAATTCAGTATTACTTTCCCTTTAAGATTCTTTGCCTTGCTTATTGGCACTGAAGTTTCATAATGATTGCTGGCTCTCACCTAAGGCAACTCAGCTATTTCCTTCAGATTTTGACCTCAAGAAATTCCGGGTACACATATGACTAGTCTGACATGGCTTTCTTAACCCTGTATCTCAGTATATGGTCCATTAGAGACATCATTCCCATCTAGGATTTTAACTGTAATGCAAGGAACAAGCAGATCAAATCAGAAAAATATTAAGTGAAAAACACATGCAAAATGTATAGCATTGTATCAATAGGATTTTGGTTGACTTCTTAGTAGAAATAAATGTGCAAATTGTAGGAAACTACAGTATAAATTATGTAGTTTCTTCAACAAATATTTTGCTTGGCAGAGGTAGGATAACAATGATAGCAGAACCTGAGGATTAAAAAAATATTAAAAAGGATATTTAAAATATTAGGTGAAACTAATAAGTATTAGACATTCTAAAAATCTAAATTTTGTATTGATATACTTTTATATGTTATTATTTTTATTATTTTTACTCTTTTCAAGCAGTTTTAGGTAAACAGTGAAGTAAAATGGAAAGTACAAGAAGTTTCCATATAAGCTCCTCCCACCACCAGCTTTCTCCACTATCAACATCCTATACCACAGTGGTACATTTGTTACAATCAATGGACTTACATTGACTTATCTAAAATATATGTTTTTAATGTTGTTGATTAATTTGTAATAGCATGTGCATGTGTATGTGTGTGTGGTGTGCATCCACGTATAATATTTTTAATAGTGATATTTTACCTGTTTGAACTGTATTCATTTGGTGAAGAAAGATGAATAAAAGAAAATAAGATAGAAATGAATTTTGATAATTTGTAAGGATATGCAAAGTCATAATTATATTTGAAACAAACAAACAAAACCATTGATTTTGCAGCTTTATTTTATTTTTAATTGATATATAATAATTGTAAATATTTCTGGGGTACAACGTGATATTTTGATACATTTGTACAAACTGTAATGATCAAATCATGATGATTACAAATCTATCACCTCAAACATTTATCATTTCTTTGTGGTGAAAACATTTAAAAGCCTTTCTTCTGGGTATTTTGAAATATACAACACATTATTGTTAGCTGTAATCACCTTATTGTTCAATAGAACACCAGAACTTATTTTTCCTATGTAACTGTAACTTTGTGCCCATTGACCAAACTCTCCCCATTCTCTCCTCCACCCTAATCTTCCTAGCCTTTGGTAACCACTAGTTTAATCTCTGATTCTATGATATCAGCTTTTTTAGAGTGAGATCATATGCTGTATGTCTTTCCATGTCTGTATTTTTTCATTTATAATATCCTCCAGGTTCATCCTTGTTGAAAATGACAAGATTTTCTTTTTTATAGATTAATACTGTTTCATTATGTGCAATATTTCATTATGTGCATATATATTTTCTTTATCTATTCATCCATTAATGAACACTTCAGTTGATTCCATATCTTGGCTATTGTGAATAAGTGCTTTGAATAAATGTGGCAACGAAGACACAGAAATGACCGACAGGTATATGACAAAATGTTCAAAATCACTCATCATTAGTGAAATACAAATCAAAACACAATAAAATATCACCTCACTCCAGTTATAAGAGCTGTTATGAAAAAGACAAAACATAACAAATATTGGTGAGAGTGTGGAGAAAAGGAAACCCTTCAACAGTGTTGGTGGAAATGTAGACTGGTACAGCTACTGTGGAAAACAGTATGGAGGTTCCACAAAAAATTAAAATAGAACTACCATATTATCCAGCAGTCCTACAAATGGGTATACTCAGTATTCTTTGGATATATATATCCAAAGGAAATGAAGTCAGTATATTCAAGAGATACAGAATCATCCATTTAGGTAAAGTAGTTGAGATGAAAAGTTAAAAATGGTAAATTAATATTAATTATTTAAAAATAAGAAATTTAGATTCAGAAGGTGAGATACACAGGCCAGGATCAGTGGTTCACACCTACAGTTCAAGCAGTTTAGGAGGCCACAGCAGGAGGATCACATGAGCACAGGAGTTTGAGACCAGCCTGGGCAACATAGGGAGACCCTGTATCTACAAAAAAATTTTTTTAATTAACTGGGCAAGTTGGTGCACACCTGTGGTCCCAGCTACTTGGGAGGTTGAGGTAGGAGGATCACGTGAGCCCAGGAGTTCTAGGCTGCATCAGTGAGCTATGATTTTGCACTTCAACCTGTGTGACAGTATGAGATCCTGTCTAAAAAAAAAAAAGGAAAAACAATAAAAGTGAGATACACAGATGACTTCCATAGCTGGCCAAACTGGAGTTTGGATTTTTCATTAGTTGCTTGCTATTTTTCGGTTATTTTCTATAACTCTATAAATGGATTCCCAAAGCCTGCCTTGCATTTTCCTGAGTCTGCAATTATGGTGGGTGCAAACCCAGCAAGATACAATACAGGCCTTGGAAATTAATTCCTGGAAGCATCATGTGGGACTTGAAGAATCATAACAGTCCAAGTTGACAGATGAGATTTTGAGATTTCAACTGCCCATGCATATCTCTTGATCTGGTATAAAACTCTTGCCTATAAATGGCATTGCCTTCTCAGTAACACCCTCCAGGTCCCAGAAGTGGATTGTAATCTCTTAGAAAACTGTACTGCCTGTCACGAGTCATTTGTGTCTACTGCCTTGCAACGTTAGCTTCGCAGCTCAGCAAGCATAAGCGTTCCTCTAAAAGACTATAAATTTCACCCACAAACTCCTTATTAGACCTCATAATAACCACCTAAATACTTCAGTTAATCATATTGAAAAGAGGACCAAATGGAAACTAATGTTGGAACTTTTACAGTTGTCTTCATAGATAAAGGGAAATTACCCACATTTTAGGGCTCATCAAACTCCACAAATGGAGTTATTTGCCCTTCTGATTTTGGAAATATATTCATCTCATATCATTAGAAGATAACTTCTGTTACATTTATTATTATTGGAATAATGTCTTCTGTAAGGTAATTTTTATCTCTTCTTCTTCCACAATTGGAAGAAAGACTAGTACTGTATATCATAATGTCATTTGCTTTCTAAATGTTTTATTTAATGACCTCCTTAGGTTTAAAATATCTACAAATAACAGCAGTTTAGAGAGAACATCAAACATATTTATAATCTATATCTTGTTTCAAATGTCTCTTGATAACTCGGTATAACCTTGCTCACATCACTTATATATTCTCTGCCTTAGGTTTGAAAGATTGTGGTAATTATTTTAGGATAGAAATTTTCAGTGTTTTGAATTGAGTTAAACAACCCTAGTACTAATCCAGTTTTCATCACTAATAATCTGTATTACCACAGCAATGCCATGTAACATTTTTAGATCTTGATCTTTGCTTTTATAGAAAACACATATTGAACATAGTGAATGCAAGACCCCTTCCAACTCTAGGAATCAAATATAGGAATATTTAACTTCGAGTCAGAATTTTATAAAATAAAAGTTTTGTTGTGATTCCTTTTAGTTTTGAAGTGATTGTATTTAACCTGAAAATATTTACTTGCCCTTACTCGATCTCTTAATGCTTCAAAGGAAAGGGAAGCTGTCTATCATGGACTATTGCATTTGAAAGTAGACTTAAACTCACAGAAACCAAGTAGAATGGTGGTTACCAGGGCCTTGGCTGGGAGTTGATGATTGCATTTGAAAGTAGATTTAAACTCACAGAAGCCAAGTAGAATGGTGGTTACCAGGGCCTTGGCTGGGAGTTGATGGTGAGGAGAGACTGGGGAGATGTTCATCAAAGGCTAAAGAGTTTCATGTAGATAGAAAAAAGTTCAGGAGGTCTATTGTACAACTAGGCGTGGTGTACATAGTGATAATAATTATCGTAACGATACATTGTATACTTGAAAATTGCTTAGAGAGTAGATTTTAAGTGTTCTCACCACCACAAAATGACAAGTATGTGAGATAACAGAATGTTAATTAGCTTGATTTAGCCATTCCACAATGTATACATAAATCAACACATATTGTAACAATGAATATATATTATTTGTCACTGAAAGTAAATTAAGAAAAAACAAACAAATAAATGATTAGTTTGTGAAAAAAATTAAGCATACCAAAAGAATGTAATAATTTTTTTATTATTATACTTTAAGTTCTGGGATACATATTTGGAATGTGCAGGTTTGTTACATAGGTATACACATGCCATGGTGATTTGCTGCACCCATCAACCTGCCACCTACATTAGGTATTTCTCCTAATGCTATCCCTTCCCTAGCCCCCAACCCCCCCAGAGGCCCCCATGTGTGATGTTACCCTCCCTGTGTCCATGTGTTCTATTTGTTCAAGTCCCAATTATTAGTGAGAACATGCGGTGTTTGGGTTTCTGTTCCTGTGTTAGTCTGCTGATGGTTTCCAGCTTCATCCATGTCCCTGCAAAGAACATGAACTCATCCTTTTTTATGGCTGCATAGTATTCCATGATGTATATATGCCACATTTTCTTTATCCAGTCTATCATTGATAGGGATTTGGGTTGGTTCCAAGTCTTTGCTATTGTGAAAAGTGCTTCAACAAACATATATGTGCATGTGTCTTCATAGTAGGATGATTTATAGTCCTTTGGGTATATACCCAGTAATGAGATTGCTGAGTCAAATGGTATTTCTGGTTCTAGGTCCTTGAGGAATCACCACACTGTCTTCCACAATGGATGAACTAATTTACTTTCCCACCAACAATGTAAAAGTGTTCCTATTTCTCCACATCCTCTCCAGCATCTGTTGTTTCCTGACTTTTTAATGATCGCCATTCTAACTGGAATGAGATTGTATTTCATTGTGGTTTTGATTTATATTCGTCTAATGACCAGTGATGATGAGCTTTTTTTCATGTTTGTTGGCTGCATAAATGCCTTCTTTTGAGAAGTGTATATTCATATCCTTTGCCCACTTTTTGATGGGGTTGTTTGTTTTTTTTTCTTCTAAATTTGTTTAAGTTCTTTGTAGATTCTGGATATTAGCCCTTTGTCAGATGGATAGATTTCAGAAATGTTCTCCCATTCTCTAGATTGCCTGTTCACTCTGATGGTAGTTTCTTTTGTTGTGCAGAAGCCATTTAGTTTAATTAGATCCCATTTGTCAATTGTGGCTTTTGTTGCCATTGCTTTTGGTGTTTTAAACATGAAGACTTTGTGCATGTCTATGTCCTGAATGGTATTGCCTAGGTTTTCTTCGAGGATTTTTATGGTTTTAGGCTTTACGTTTAAGTCTTTAATCCATTTTGCATTAATTTTTATATAGGTATAAGGAAGGGGCCCAGTTTCAGTTTTCTGCATATGGCTAGCTGGTTTTCCCAACACCATTTATTAAATAGGGGATCCTTTCCCCATTGCTTGTTTTTGTCAGGTTGGTCAAAGATCAGATGGTTGTAGATGTGTGGTATTATATCTGAGGCCTCTGTTCTGTTCCATTGGTCTGTATATTTGTTTTGGTACCAGTACCATGCTGTTTTGGTTATTATAGCCTTATAGTATAGTTTGAAGTCAGGTAGCTGATGCCTCCAGCTTTGTTCTTTTTGCTTAAGACTGTCTTGGTTGTATGGGCTCTTTTTTGATTCCATATGAAATTTAAAGTAGTTTTTTCTAATTCTGTGAAGAAAGTCAGTGGTAGCTTGATGAGAATAGCATTGAATCTGTAAATCACCTTAGGGAGTATGGCCATTTTCACAATATTGATTTTTCCTATCCATGAGCATGAAATGTTTTTCCATTTGTTTGTTTCCTCTCTTATTTCCCTGAGCAGTGAAAGTAATGATTTGTTAAGCAATATTACTGTATCTGGTAAAATGTTCTCAGCTTTGCAACTCTTCTGGTGAGAAAACACATACACATATTTTCATGGCCTGACTACCATAATGAGAAGTATAATATGTATTGGTTTCTACAGTCTTACAGATACTGAAAATGGCATGCCTTACTTTTCGTTGTAACACTTTCTTTGCATTATGTTGCTCTAACTTTAAAAGCTCACATAATAATGACACAGCACATATCAATAAGTTAACTTGGTGAATATCAGCCACCTACTCCTCTTATTATGGCTGCACAATCAAAATATAAAGAAAAATCTTCATTTTAACACTATTCATAATCCAAGTAATAAACCACATCTGAAAACCCTAAGCATTAATATTTTTTGTTTTATTATTCAAATTTTATTAAATATTATGCACAAATCCAATAAAGAAAGGACTAAGATGTTCAGCTAAACATGAGAGAGATACATTACAATTCTTAAACAAGTAAGTTGGGGCAGGCCATTTTTTTTTTTCAAAAAGTCAGTGAATTCAATGAATGCTTATATATTACAGTTTAAATATATTCCAGAATACTCTCGATGTTTATGAGCTATTGTCAAATAAAAGGTGAAATTTGCATAACATAAAATTAATGTATTTCTAATTAGATAATTTGATGGCATTTAATACATTTACAGTGTTGTGCAACTATCACCTCTGTCTAGTTCTAAAATATTTTCATCACTCCAAAAGGAACTCTGTATCCAAAAATAGTTATTCTTCATTTTCTCCTCTCCCTGGCAATCACTAATCAGCTTTCCCTCTCTATGGATTTACCTATTCTGCCTATTTCATTTAAATGGAATCATAGTGTATGTAATATTTTGTGTCTGGCCTCATTTACTCAGCATGTTTTCAAGATTCATTCATATAATAGCATGTATCATCACTTTTAATGCTGAATAATATTCCATTGTATGTATATGTCACATTTTGAGTATCCATTCATCCACCGATGAACATTTCTGTTGTTTCCACCATTTGGCTCTTGTGAATAGTGCTGCTGTGTACTTACAGCATGTACTTGTTTGAGTCCATTTCCAATTCCAATTCTTGAGTCCATTTCTTGAGTTCATTTCCATTTCCAGCTCTTTTGGATACATGTCTAGGATTGTAATTGTGGGATTATATGGTAATTCTGTTAGATTTTTGAGAAACCACCAAATTATTTTTTCCATATAGCCGAACCATTCTATATTCCCCTCACCAATGTAGAAATATTTCCATTTCTCCAATTTCTCATGATGACTTATTTTCCATTTTTTTTTCTTTTTACTTATAACTATCCTATTGGGTATGAAGTGGTACTTCATTGTGGTTTTGATTTACTTTTCCCTAATGACTAAAGATATTGAGCATCTTTTCATGTATGTGTTGGCCATTTGTATATTTTCTTTGGAGAAATGTCTATTTAAGTCCTCTGCTTATATTTTAATCAGGTTGTTTGTCCTTTTGCAATTGCATTATAAGTTCTTTTTATATTCTCTTTACTAGACCCTTATAATATGGATGAATTGCAAATATTTTCTCCCATTCTGGAATTGTCTTTTCATTTTATTTATAATGTCCTTTGATGCAAAAAATGTTTTAATTTTATGAGGTGTAATTTATCTATTTTATTATTTTGTTTCTCATGCTTTGGGTGTCAAATCTAAGAATCCATTGACAAATCCAATAGATTTGTCATGAATATATACTACTATGTTTTCTTTACCATTAGTTTTATGGTTTTAGCACTTATATTTAGATTGAACTATTTTGAGGTACTTTTTATGTATGTGTGGCAGGTCTCAAAATTTATTATTTTGCCTGTGGATATCCAGATATTCCAGCACAATTTGTTAAAAAGTCCATTCTTTTCCAGTGATGATCTTGACACCCTTGCCAAAAATTAATTGGCAATAGATTCATGGTTTACTTCTGGACTCTCAGTTCTATTCCATTAATCTATATATATATTATTCTGGTATCACACTGTTTTGAATTTGTTGCTTTGTAATAGGGTTTGAAATCAGGAAACATGAGCCATTCAGTTTTTTTTCTTTTGTAAGATTATTTCGGCTATTGAGTCCCTTGAAATTTCATATAAATGTGAGAATTGCTTTTATCATTTTTGCAAACAAGGCTGTTGGGATTCTATAGGGATTGCACTGAATCTGTAGATTTCTCTGGGTAGTATTGACATCTGAACAATATTAAGTCTCAATCCAAGAATGTAGGTTGCCTTTATTTTGATTTTTTTTCTAGCTGTATTGAGGTCTAATTGACAAATAAAAACTATATATATTTAAGATGTGTATAATGATTTAATATATGTATACATTATAAAAGAATTACCATAATCCAAATAAGCAATTCATATATCATCTCAAATAGTTATGTTTATTTTGATGAAAACATTTAAGATCTCTCTTAGCAAATTTAAAGTTTATTATTATTAACTATAGTAATCATGCTGTACACTAGAACTCCAGAACTTATTTAGGTGTAACTAAAAGTTTGTACCCTTTGACCAACATCACTCCATTGAATCACCACTCTACCAAACCATTGTAACCACCATTCTAGTTCTAAGAGTTTGAATTGTTTAGATTCCCCTCATAAGTTATGTCATGCAGTATTTGTCTTTCAGTGTCTGATTTATTTGACTTAGCATAATGTCTTTGATGTTTATCCATGTTGTTGCAGATGAAAGGATTTCCTTTTTTTAAGTTTGAATAGCATTCCATTGTGTATGCATGTATGTGTGTGTATATATATATATGTGTATGTGTGTGTGAATATTTCACATTTTCTTTATCCATTCATCCACTGATGGACACTTAGGTTGTTTGCGTATCTTGGCTATTATAAATAATGTTTCAATGACCATGACAGTAGAGATATCTCTTCAAGATCCTTGTTTCAACTCCTTTGAATATATATCTAGAAGGAGGATTACTGGATTATATGGTAGTTCTGTTTTTTGATTTTGTTTTGGAAACTTTATACTGTTTTCCATAATGGTTGTACCAATTTGCTTTCTGACCAACGATTTACAAGGGCTTCCTTTTCTTCATGTTCTCAACAATACTTGTTATCATTTGTATTTTTGATAATAGCCCTCCTAGCAGATATAAAGTAATATATCATTGTGGTTTTGATTTACATCTTCCTAGTGACTAGAGGTATTGAGCACTTTTCATATGCCTATTGCTCACTTTAATATCTTTCTTGGAAAATATCTATTCTTCCTCACTTCTCACTTTTTAATCAGGCAATACCTCTTTATACTATTGAGTTGTATGAATTTTTAATATATTTTGGATAATAGCTTCTTATGAGATATATGGTTTGCAGATATTTTATTTCATTTTATGGGTTGCATTTCATTTTGTTGTTTATTTTTCTGTGCAGAAAATTTTAACTTGATATAGTCACAAATATTAATTTTTGCTTTGTTGCCTGTGCTTTTGGTGTCACAGCCAAAAAAGTCATTGCCAAGATAACGTCTAAAAGGTTTTCACCTATGTTTTCCTCTAGGAGTTTTACAATTTTAGGTCTATACTCAATTCTTTAATTTACTTTGAGTTAATTTTTTTGGTAAAAGATGACTTCAATTTTTTTTATTTTGCATGTCCATATCCAGTTTCACAACACCATTTATATGAAGAGGCTATTTTCTCCTCGTGTATTCCTGGCACCTTTGATGGAGATTAGTTGAATATATCTATATCTATATCTATATCTATATCTATATCTATATATATGGGTTTATTCCTAGATTCTCTTTCTGTCCTATTGGTCTAGGTGTCTGTTTTTAATGCCAGTACCATACTGTTTTCATTACTATACCTTTGAAACATAATTTGAGATAAGGTACTATGCCAGCTTTGTTCTTGTTTCTCAAGATTGCTTTAGCTATTATGGGTCTTTTGTGGTTCCATGTGAATTTTAACATTTTTTCTGTATCTGTTACAAATACTATTAGAATTTTGATTGAGATTGTGCTGAATCTGTAGATTGCTTTTGGTAGTGTGGGCATTTCAAAAAATATTAATTCTTCCAAGCAATGGACATGGGGTATCTTTCCACTTATTTGTATCTTCTCTGATTTCTTTCATCATTATTTTGTACTTTTCAGTGTATAGATTTTTCATCATCTTGTTAAACTTTATTCCTATATATTATTTTTGATGCTCTTTTAAATGGGATTATTTTGTTGATTTTGTTTTCAAATAGCTCATTGTTAACATATAGAAGCACAATTGATTTTTGTATGTTGATTTTGTATCTTGAAACTTTCCTGAATTTGTTCATTATTTCTGTCTTTTGGTGGAGACTTTAAGGTTTTCTGTACATAAGATCATGCCATCTGCAAACAGACAATTTAACATCTGCCTTTCTAATTTGTATGCACTTTATTTTTTTGTCTTGCCTAATTGCTCTGGCTAGGACTTCCAGTACTATTAATGTGTTGGATATAATGGTGAGAGTGGGGATCTTTATCTTATTCTTCATTGTAGATAAAATGCTTTCTGGTTTTCACTTTTGAGTATGATGTTAGCTGTGGCCTTGCAATACATGACCTCTACTAAGTTGAGGTAGATTATTTCTGTATCTAATTTATTGAGAGTTTTTTTATAAAAAGATTTTGAACACTGTCAAATAGGATATAATCATATGATTTTTATCCTTCATTTTGCTCATGCAGTGTATCACATTTTTGTATTTGTGTATGTTTAACAGTCTTTGCATTCCAAGGATAAATCCCACTTGATTGAGGGATATGATCTTTTTAATATGCTGTTAAATTTTATTTGTCTGTAATTGGTAAATGCTTTGCATCTATGTTCATGGGGATGTTGGCCTGCAATTTTGTATTTTTTAGTGTTATTGTCTGACTTTGGTATCAGGGTAATGTTGTCCTTGTAAAATTAGTTTAGTAGTGTTTGCTCCTCTTTATATTTTTGGTTAAATTTGAGATTATTGGTATTAATTCTTTAAATATTTGGTACAATTGAGCAGTAATAACACAGGCCCTAGGCTTTCCTTTTATGAGAGACTTTTTACTTCATCAATCTACTTACTTGGTATTTGTTCAGATATTCTATTTTATCATGATTCATTCTCAGTTGTTTGTATATTTTTAAGCATTTATTCATTTTTTACTTTCTTATTTTTTGGCATATAGCTGTTCATAGCAGTCTCTAATGATCGTTTGTATTTCTACAATATCAGTTGTAATGTCTGTCCTCTTTCGTTTTGATTTTATTATTTGAGATTTCTCTTTTTTTGTAATCTAGCTACAGGTTTGTCAATTTTATCTTTTAAAAAATCAATTCTTAGTTTTGTGAATATTTTCCATTTTTTTCTAGCCTCTCTTTCATTCAGCACTTATCTTTGTATTTTCTTCCTTCTAATAACTTTAAGCTTAGTTTATTGTTGTTTCTTTACATACTGGAGGTGTAACATTCGATTATTTACAGATTTTCTTTTAGAACATAGCCATTATTGCTATAAACTTCACTGTTGGAGCTGTTTTTGCTGCATCTCATAAGTTTTGGTATGTTGTTTTTCCACTTTCATTGATCTTCAGCAGTTGCCTCTGCTGCCATGTTTGTTATGGTATGTTAGGTGCAAATGCTGATAGAGCAACTGGGTACTGAATCATGGAAAGGTGGGGAGTGACAGTGGCTATGGGGCCTGAGGCACAGGATAGCCCACTGTGGTAGTGGCTCAGATGTCTAAGGTGTGGCTGCTCCCAATATAGCAGTAGAAATGGTACCCAGAGGACAGGTACAGGCAGAGAGACCCACTGTGGCAATAACTGGGGTATGGACTAGCCCACAAAGATGGTGATATAGTGGCTCTGCTGTTTGAGCTAAAAACACATGAGCGGTGGAGGCACAGAGCTAGAGTCTGGAGTACAGGGGCAGTGGCTCAGATGTCTAAAGTATAGGTACTCATGTAGTGGTGGTGGAGCCACAGTGTGTGGTACTGGTGTGTGCAGATCAACCGAGGCTCCAAGGTAATGTGCAGTCTTTGGTGGTGAAGGCTACTGGGATCTTCCTAATCTATTTTTCTCCCATGAAGAAGTCATGGCTGAGGGAATCCTATGGGAACTGAGTCTGCCTTGCAGGCATTCTAAATCTCTAAATGTCAGTGCCCTCAGTGTTTGAGGTGCAGGCGTGCAGTGTGGCTGCAGAGCTGGGATATGGAATACAGACATGCGTGGAACTGCTGCACATAGATTTGAGAGGTATGTTGGTCCTGGTCCCAGGGTAATAAAACAGAGGCTCACTCTTGTGGATGGTGGGTGCAGCAGCGTATCCTCTCCAAGGGACCAGTAAGCAGTAATGGCTCTTATTTATCTCAGTGACAAAAGATGCCAGTGACCTTTGCGGAACAAGTATCTATTTGCTGTCTCTTGTGAGGGGATGAAGGCTGGTATCTTCTACTCTGTCAGACTGCTGAGATCACTTGAGTATCGTTTTAGACGTAAATTTTTCTTGAATGCACTTTCTTGTGTAAAGGAAGTTCCCATCAATTGATAATTTTTAGAGTTTTTTTTTATGAAGTGGTGTTAGATTTTGTCAAATACTTTTCTGCATTGACTGATATAATCATGTGGTATTCCCCTATTGTTTTAGTTACATGTATTATATTGATTGATTTGCTTATGTTGAAACACTGTATTACTAGGATAAATCTCACTTGGCCATAGTGTATAATCTTTTAATATGCTACTGGATTCAGTTCAGTATTATTTTATTGAGGATTTTTACATCTATATTCAAAAGTCATATTGTCCTGTACTTACGCATTTGCTTTCTACTTTGATATAAGGGGTAATATTAGCCTCATTGAATTATTTATCTATCTTACTCATTTTTTTAAGAGCTTGAGAAGAATTAGTGTTAATCCTTCTTTAAAATTTTTGGTAGGATTCAGTAGCAAAACCATCAGATCTGAGCTCTTTTTGGTAAGATTTTTGATAACTACGTCAATTTTATTACTTGTTATTTGGTTTGTTAAGATTTTCTGTTTCTTCTTGAATCACTTTTGGTAATTGTGTGTTTTTAAGAATTGTCCCTTTCATCTAGCCTATCTAATTTTCTGATGTACAGTTGTTCATAGTATTCTCTTATAATCATTTTTAACGTTTCTGTCATGTTGGTGTAACGTTGCCACTTACATTTCTGATATGTTTCTTGCACTTTGTATTTTTTTTTAGTGAATCTAGCTAAATGTTTGCCAATTCTATAAATTTTTTCAAAGAATTAACTTTTGTTTTTTTATTTTCTATTGTTTTAATATTGTCTATTTTGTTTACCCCAATCTTGATTATTTCCCTTCTTCTCCTAGGCTTTAGGTTTAATTTGCAATAGTTTTTATTGCATTAGGTGTAACATTAATGTATTTATCTGATATACTCCTTTTAAAAAAAAATACAGGTTTTACCATTATAAAATTCCCTCTTAGAAATAATTTTGTTGCATCTTATACACGTTAGTGTATTATGTTTTTATTTTATTCATCTATAATTATTTTCTCATTTTCTTGTGAGGTATTATTTGATACATTGGTTGTTCAACAGCAATGTTGGGTAATTTCCACATATTTGTAAATTTTTCAGTTTTCCCTCTGTCATTTATTTGTGGCTTATTTAATTTTATCTGAGAAGCTAATTTATGTTATTTCAATAGTTTTAAATTCATTGAGACTTGTTATGTGGCCTAACATATGGTCTGTGCTGAGGGATGTTCTGTGTACACTTGAGCAGAATGTATATAATGCTGTATATTCTATTGTTGGGTGGAGTCTTTTTTATATGTCTGTTAGGCCTAATTGGTTTATAGTGTTTTTTCAGTTTCTTTATTTTTTATTGATCTTCTGTTTGGTTGTTCTATCTATTATTGAAAGTGGGATATTAAGGTACTCCAAGTATTATTGTAGAACTCTTTATGTCTTCAATTCTGTCAATGTTTGCTTTATAGATTTTGGGGCTATGTTTTTTGGTCCATATAGGATTATAATTTTTAAATTTTTTTGATGATTTGACTCTGTTATCAATATATGCTGTTCTTTTTCTATTGTAAATACTTTTTAGTTCAAGTGTATGTCTGATATTAGCATGCCTACTTCATTTTTTATTGGTATATATATAGAATACCTTTTTCCATCCTTTCATATTTTACCTATTTATGTCATTGGATCTAAAATAAGCCTTATATATAGTACATAGTGGGATCAAGTGGTTTTCTTTATAAATTCATTTTGCCAATCTCTGCCTCTTGACATGATAATTGAATCTATTTATATTTAAGGTAATTATCGATAAAGAAAGAACTTACTTCTGATATTTTGCTACATGTGTTCTCTGTTCATTATTCATTTCTTTCATTACCATCTTATTTTTATTACTGGCAGTGTACTGTTTTGATTTCCCTCTCATACACTTTTATATGTATATTTTTGAGTTCTTCTTAGTGATTATCATAGAATTTAAGAAATGTTCTAAATTTATAATCATGTAGTCTGAATTGATGCTAACTTAACTTTAATAGCATTCAAAACTCTGTTCCTATATTGTTCCACCCTCTCTTTACATTGTCATTGTCAGGAACTACATCTTTATTCATTCCATGTGTATTACCATACATTTATGGTTATGTTTTAGCATTTGACTTTTAAGTCATATAGGAAATTTTAAGAGGTATTACAAGCCAAAAATACAATGATAGTGTCTTTTATATTTACCTATGTAGTTACCTTTACTGGATTTCTTTATTTCTTCATATAGCTTCAACTCTTTGTCTAGATCATTTTTATTTCTGGCTGGAAAATTCCCCTGAATACATCTTTTAGGACATGGTTAGTAGTGACATATTCCCTTCCTCAGCTTTAAAAAAGAAATCTGAGGATGTGTTAATTTTTATTGCATATATGAAAACTAGTTTTGCTGGACAAAATTATTATTTGTCAAGAACTTTTTTTTCTTTTAGGACTTAAAAAAATGCCATCCCACTCCCCTTTGGCCTCTGTGGCTTCTGATGAGAAATCTTCCATTGATCCTACTGAAGATTCCTTGTATGTAACAAAGTATCTCGTTCTTGCTTTGTTGAAAATGTTTAATTTGACTGGCTTTCAACAATTTAGTTATAAGGTGTCTCAGCATATAGCTCTTTGTGTTTATCTTTACTAGAATGCACTATACTTCTTAAATATGTAGATTAGTGTCATTTATTAAATGTGAGAAGTTTTGGCCATTATTTTTTATAATATTTTCTGTATCTCCTTTTGTCTTTACTTTTCTTTAATTCTCATAATACATAAATTGGTATGCTTGATGATATCCCAGTGGTCTCATAAGCTCTATTAGCTTTCCTTATTTTTTTTTTGTTCTTCTCATTCTGAATAATTTAAATGAATCTGTCTTCAGGTTTGTTTGTAATGTCTTCTGTCTGCTTGAAGCTAATATATAAACTTTCTTATAATTTTCTTGAAATTTCAATTCCTGTACTTACTAGCTACAGAAGTTTTGGACTTCTTTCTTTTTATAATTTCAATCTTTTTATTGTTATTTTCTATTTGTGCATACATCATTCTCTTGGTTTCCTTTAGTGCTTTTTCATGATTTTCTTTAGATTTTAAGGACATAGTTGACTCTTTCTTTAAAGTTTGTATCCAGTAAATCCAATGTTTATGCTTTCTCAGGGATGGTTTCTGTAAATTTCTTTTGTGAATGAGTCATACATTCATGATTTTTTCCATGCCTTATAATTTTTTGTTAAAACCTGGACATTTTGAACATTCTAATGTGGTAACTCAAGATCTGTATTTCCCCCTCATAATATGTATTTTATTGCTGATTGTTTACTAAGTTTTCAAAACAATTTTATAATGTCTATTTTCTTTATCTGATGTGTTTTCTGAAGTCTGTTCTTTTATATTTAGTTAGTGTTTTGACATAGATTTTACTGAACATCAGAAAAGGAGAAAGAAAAGAAAGAGAAAGAAGCAGCAGCAGCAGCAGCAGCAGAAGAACAACAATAAGAAAGGGAACTCTTACTATCTACATAGATTAGTTCTGTGCTAGGACCCTTTTTCAATGTGTAGCCAGGCTTTCTACAACTCTGTCATATTTCTCACCGAGTGCTTGTGCTGATCCTCATGATCAGCCAGAAGACAAAGCTTAGAGTCTTCTCAGATCTTTTCTGAGCAGGGATCTAGCTCTGGGTACATGCATTGCTTTCCAAAATGTCCAGTATTCACAAACACTTTTGAAGCCATAATTTCCCAAATAAACTCTCTCCAGCTTTTGCTTTCATGGTTTCAGTGTTCTCTTGTTTCCTTCGATTCGGTAGATCTATTGTGTCTTTTGAATTGTAATCTTTTGCCCCCAGTGGCTGTAAGTTGTATATTTGCCTTACAGTGTTTCTGAAGAATGCCTATTACTTTTTTATCCCGAGTTCCTAATTAGATGAAACTAAAACAGGCCCCTTGTATCTGTACTTCAGGTTGACTTGAGACAAGTTGGAACAGACAAACACCATTCTTTCTTCATGAATAATAATTTTTATGGCTTCTGCCTGGCGAGGTATCAGAGTCCCAACATCAAAAAATGGTTGGTTTGCAGGTTGTAGGGTAGTAAGAAGCATTTACCTATGATATTATGGGTTTGAAAATGAAAGTTTTATTAAATAGAAAGTATGAGCACACAGCAGTGGATTTTTCCCTATGGGTATTTATGGACTGTAAAGCCAGAGTTTAAGGGTAAATTGGACGGTATTAGCAACATAAGTCATGATAAATGATTACCTTGTAGACATTTTGGTGCCATACACATTTTGGTGTCATGATATCATCAAGGGTTGCACAATGAGTTTTGACCTGCATGCATTCTATAAATATATCAAAATTCTGTTTATAATTTTTTTAAGCCTGGTACTGTGGGAGTTGAACAATGAGAACACATGGACACAGGGAGGGGTACATCTCATACCAGGGCCTGTTGGGGGGTTGGGGGGCTAGGGGAGGGATAGCATCAGGAAAAATACCTAATGTAGATGTCGGGTTGATGGGTGCAGCAAACCGCCATGGCATGTAACAAATCTGCATGTTCTGCACATGTGTCCTAGAACTTAAAATATATATATATTTTTAAAAAAGCCTGGTACCAGATGCCAGCTTTAGGTAATAGGGAAGTCTAATTACTTCCAATTCCTCAGGTAGGGAGTTTTACTTCTGGATGGTCTGCTTGATGCCCAGCAGGTGGTCTTTGTTCTTTTCATTATATTTCTAAATTTCTCAGATAAGGAGTTTTGCCTTTGGATGGTCTGCTCGATGGTCCCCAGGTGATCTTTACTGTCCTCAGTGTCTCTATCTGGAACCAGGGACCAGTATGCAACACTGGGGATGCAGACTGACATCTTCAATATTGCCACCATGCTGAAAATGGGGTGGGAAAAGGGCAAGTACAAATTATTTTTAAGTTGCTCTTTTCTTGATTCAATGTTTGCTTGTTGCTGCAAATATTTGACTCTTTTCCTGAATTCTGACAAAGTTGATTCTGTCTTTCTTGAGTCGTCAATGTTTTTGTGGAAGTCCAGATCCTTGGGGTTACTTTTGTCACAGGCATGGCTCCCCGTTTTCACTTTTAAAAAGATAATAGAGGTTCAGATAGTTGATTTTGATACCTTTCTTCTCTCTCAGTTTTGCAGACCCACAAAACAAAACAAAACAAAAGAAGATTCCTCTCTGTATACATTTCAAAAGAGATTTTAAAAAATTTAGTTGGATTATTTTTGTTTTATATCTGTGTAAAAAGAAAATATCTCTTGATTCCTGTGTTTAAAAAAGAGACCATTTTCATCCTGGAAAATACTCAAAACATCTCAGAGAAAAAAATTCATTTCCTTCTTGTGACACAATGTTGGGTTTTTTTTTTAAGTTTTCATAAACATATCAAAACATATAAACATACATGAAGTACAATGTCTCCTGATCTGTAGAAATCTAACATTACGATGCTACTACATATGGCGATAATAGGAGGAAAGGAAATTTTTGAAGAGTGGTTCTGGGCTAAGAGTTGTCCTATAATTTGGAGGTGTTTGTTCTGGAGTTCACACAGCTTATGCTTTGTTCTATAAGCTACAAGAAGCCCAAGCTACATGGAGATGTCTTATTTGGGCAATGCCAACCTATTTTGTTGGCAGTGTCAGCTGAGCCCAGACATTGAATGTGAGCCCAGACATTGGGATTGCAGGTGTGGGCCCCCACACTCAGCTTGCTCATATAAAGACACTTCACACATACCTGATATCTGAGTGAAGAAGCATGCAGATGCTTTCTCCCCTCTACCATTTGAGTCACCTTAACTAAGGCATGGGAAGAGAGGCAAGCTACATCTACAGTCTAAATTTCTGATCCACAGAACAAACAGCATCATATAATGTGGTTATTTTATGCCATTAAAATGGGGTAGCTCGTTATTCAGCAAGAAATAACCAGAACACAAGGCTAAAAATAATAAATCACTTCAGAGTTCTAAGAGCTAAGTCAGAAAATGATTATAAGGATTCCAGCAGTTGCTAATAAATAACAGCTACTCAACAAGATTAGGCCCTGATCCATCATGCTCACAGGGTTTTGTTCACATTAATCCTACTTGACTTACTGAGTATGTCTCTTAGCAGAATCCTACTTTATTTAGCAAATAAGAGACACAAGTCCTACCTCTATGTAAACCCATCCATGCCTTCAAAAATGGCTAGCATGTTGAAACTCTTTGCCTTTTATTTTTAAAAATAGGTTTAATATACCAAACAGCCTATACATACATGAAAAAATTCCCCAGAAACATTTGTGACACAGTCTTTATATGAGCAAGCTGAGCATGGTGGCCCACACCTGTAATCCCAGCATTTGGAAAGCCTGAGGTTGGAAGATTGCTTGAGCCCAGGAGTTTGAGACCAGTCTGGGCAACACAGTGAGACCCTGTCTCTACAAAGAAATACAAAAATTAACCAGGCGTGGTGGTGTGCACTTATAGTTCCAGCTACTTGGGAGGCTGAGGCAGGAGGATTGCTTGAACAAAGGAAGTCCAGGCTACAATGAGCTGTAGTTGGGCCACTGAACTCCAGTCTGGGCAGCAGAGCAAGGCCCTGTCTCAAAAAAAAAAAAAAAAAAATACACACATTTTTCATATTTTATACTTCCATTCAAAAAGAAAAGACTGTGATGATAATTTCATATTTTACAACAACTTTTTTCTCAAGTGATTACAATATAGGGAGTCCACCAGAACATTTCTCTGCAGTCCTCAATCATACACTTTATAGTAAGAAACAATATAATTTGGCCGGGCGCGGTGGCTCACGCCTGTAATCCCAACACTTTGGGAGGCCGAGGTGGGCGGATCACGAGGTCAGGAGATCGAGACCATCCTGGCTAACATGGTGAAACCCCATCTCTACTAAAAGTACAAAAAATTAGCCGGGCGCGGTGGCGGGCACCTGTAGTCCCAGCCACTCGGGAGGCTGAGGCAGGAGAATGACGTGAACCCGGGAGGCGGAGCTTGCAGTGAGCCGAGATCACGCCACTACACTCCAGCCTGGGAAACAGTGCAAGACTCCGTTTCAAAAAAAGAAAAAAGAAATAATATAATTTTTGCAAGGTCTGAACTTTTATAGTCCTGTTACCATTTAATGTGAACATAAGAATTGAGATACAGATAAGTTTGAAATATATAGTTTTTGTTAAAGTTCACTTGGATATTACCAGTGAAAGAAAGCCCTCAAGAATATAGGAGACTAAGTAATTGAGTCAAGAACATTCACTGGGAGCCTATAGTACCTCTCTCATAAACAAAACCATGAGTGACAAAAGAAATCCCATTAAAGTGTATCTATTGACTATATATTGCAAATGTCCTAGGTATATTAGATGTGGAACAGTGAAAAGCCATAAAATGAGTCCATGTGTACTGATAATGTCTGAAAACTTTTAATCTCACTTTGGAATCAAGACAGATAAAGCAATTAAAATACATTCAAGCCTAGCTTAGGAATAGGAAATAAAATGTGAGCTAGTGCAGCCATGGTGTTAAGAGCTTTGGGGGAAAAAAAAGGAGTTAGCAATGTAGAAACAAGTAGCCAGGTAGAATTTATAGTAAAGCTTGAACTGGATCTGCAGTTTGAAGGAAGAAACACGCATATTCTAATCTTGGGTTTGAATGCTGGATATGATTCGAATGAAATACATGTAGATAAATTATGGCTAGTTCATTATTATTCTATGATTTAAGAACTGCACTTATGTAAAAGTATCTTACTTAGGATAATTTCTTTCCCTCCTCTGTATGCTTTCCTGAATTATCCTAACACCTACACATATCTTAGAATTTTATTCTATTGAAATAATCTATTTTGTGTGTCTTTTTCTTTCATTGCATCACGGACCATTTGAAAACAAGGACCATACCTCATTCAGTTTTGTGCATCTCATGGTTTCTTTGCAATATTGTAATTTATAAAATGTATCTCAAATGGTTAAGTAAATCACCAAAGATTGTACTTTTAGTAAAAGATAGAGTTAGAAATTAAACCCAGACTCTTTGGGACATTAAAGCCCATTGTGTTTATTAAAACGTGCTGTCAAAAATACATACTAAAAATATATGAATAGTTAAAATTCTTATTCCTGAGCCTCTTGCCAAATAAGAACATATAGATCTTATATATTTATCTGAAACACAACAAAAAGATAAGAATTGAACTACCACCACACTGAAAAGCCATGAAGTTTTGGTTGAGTCAAGCAGTATGTGAATAGACAAACGGAGATCCCCAGGAGTGTTTTGTCACCTTGTAAGATGATGTCCACAAAAAATAATTATAAAAATTATAGAAGAGGAAAGCCATAACTCATTCTTAGTTGCAGGATGAGAGACCGAGATCACAGAAATAGTACAACAGATCGTGAAATGAACCTCGATGAGTCAAGCACATACTGGTACCTATGTTGAGATATTTCTGGCCCTGAGCAAGCGTTTTTGACAAAAAAGAAAGGGGGAATATTTGCATTTAATTTCTGTCGGGTATTTTCCCCTCCTACATCAGTGATAGAATAACAATGGATTGTGCCTCCTACCGTGTGGGTAATTTTTCAGTGCTCCCTCCTTGGGAATCAGCCTCATTTTTTGGACAGTTTCCTGCTGCTTCTGGGAGCCAAATAATTAGCAGCATAAAACTGAGCTAGAGGTCACATGGCGTATGTTATATGCTTGAAAATACTAATTTTTAAGGTCCTATAGTTTAATATTGTAAATTAAGACACACAAGACAGACCGACAACGTAAGTATATATCAAAACCTCCTATAGCCCTCCTCTCCTCCATTACATTTTGAAAAGAAAAGAAAATTTAAAAAAACAAGAAAAAAATGAAAATGATAAACCGACTTCAGGGATTCTTCTAAATCTGCTGGATAATTCAGGAAAGCGTATATTACACTTGGTACCTACAGCATAACCACAGTTTTCCCAAATCCACAAGTCGCTTATTGATTGACTTGCATAGTTTGATACCTTTGGGTAGTTTAGCTTGAAAGATCTGTTATTTGAGACTTTTAAAAGACCTAATTTGGTGCTCAGTAATTCAAGCAAATCCTCTTGGTATGAAAATGAAATTCCAGGCATTGAGAGTCAAAAGGATGAGAAGAGCTGGCCTCCCTGTAAAAATTTGCGTTCATGTCTATGTAGCTGAGCCTGGGAACATATAGGCCCACATGCTGCTGTTTGCCAATTAATCACAAGTACTTGGCTTGAATACTTAACAACTATGACCAACAAGCTGTAGTTTGTTGCCCTTCAATCAATATAGTCAAGCTTTAAGTCTAATTGCCATTGAATTAAAGCACATGGAGCATTTCAGTGTAAAATGCCAGCCAGGTGTGACTGTTATTCAAAATGAGATTTTTATGTTTGCCACCCTGAGTAGTGCTACGTGAAGTATAAGAACATTTATAGATGCATCTTATTCACAGGACCCTAGAATTCTAAGATATTAGAGTCATAGATAAATCTAGGATGATTTTTCTTCTTTCACTTAAAAGACATTTATTGAGCACCTGTACTGTGCCAGGCAGAGACCTACGCACTGGGGATAGAATTGTAAACATTGTTCTCCCACTCCAGCATGAGGAAGAAAAGACAATAAGGATATTAGCAGATAGATGGGCAAGATTATTTCAGTTAGCAACAAAATCTACAAGGAAAAGGAAAAGGATTTGGAGAATGCAGAGGGTGGGGAAGAGTGGATAATTCCAACTTTTATTAATGTAGGAATCTCCACCCTAGCAAAGGTTAAGGGTGATCATTTTGCCTTTACTTGCACACGTTGTACCCTCTGAAACTTTTTCTCAGTGGGCGTGTCACTCCTACCTCATGTCCCCTGCCCAAGTGTAATGCAGCTTGCCCACTTTGTTATCTCAATATTTTCCATCATTAAACATAGAACTTGATTGCAGTCATTTGTCTACAATTTTTCTTCTCCCCAAAACTATGACATCTCTAAAGCAGAAATTGGCCATATTTGATTCATTTCGATATCCCATCTACCAGCAAAGACTTAGTATAAAGTATGCAGTCAATACAAATATTTAAAGAATAAATTAACTAGGGAATGAGACACGAGCCAGCCATTCTATTTTATGTACAATCTTATTTCTCAATTATTTGTCCCCTACTAAATTTCAAGTCTTCTCTTCATAGCTTTCACCTGAGCCTTCTTTTACTCTCTTAGCAACACATGAAGGAATCCCTTTAAAGATGTCAATATATCTTTCTTTCATGCCCTCTCATGCCCAATAATGGGTAATGTTTTCAGGCTAAAGAACCTCTGTTGCTTTCCTCTGGTTATAATATTTAAATTTTTACCATTTTTGCCAACATACTCTTAATTAACTCTAGTTTTTTTAGTTTTTATTTCAAAGAAAAGGTCTTAAAAATTATTAAATCAGCTGTGTTCTGAGCATTCCAAAGGCCTATGGTATAATTACATCTTACCATAACCAATAGTGAGTGTTTTTGATGCCAGGTTAAGGACCTGAAGATAATAAGTCAATGTGTAGATGTGATATCACTTGGTATTGAAAACATATTTTTTATTTATAGCAATTGTTTCCTTCCTCTGTTCTAGGTATCATAGAAATGAAAATGGATTTGAGACTCAATAAATTTAGAATTATCAAAGGAATACAGAACCTATATGCTTTGTATGTGTGTATGTATGTGCAATATAATCTTGTATCGGTTCTGTTTCTCTTGTCCTGACTGATGCAAGGTGTGTGGTAAGAGTGATTATGGTGCAATTATAGGGGGTAAGGTCAAATAGAAGCCTCCCTCTGAAATTGACTACAGCTTAGCCTAGATGGCATATTTTTTAAAGTGTGTGTGTGTGTGTGTGTGTGTGTGTGTGTGTATACATATGTGTATAAAACACTCCAGGTGGAATAGCAGAAGTTAGTGATGATTTTAATAACATAAAAGATGCATGTGTAGTGTGTCTAATATTTTCATTTATATCAAGTCTAGCTCCTATAAAAATTAAATGATGATGGAGGATGACAGTTGGTTTTTGAAAAGCTATCCTAGTAGCAGTCCCATTTGCACCTACTATGATATATATGATGTCTTTGTTAGAGCATACTGACATGAGCTAAGATGAAAATAGTACCTCTAGGCCAGGCACAGTGTCTTATGCCTATAATCCCAGCACTTTGGAAAGCTGAGGCAGGAGGATCACTTGAGGTCAGGAGTTCAAGACTGGCCTGGCCAACATGGTGAAACCCCGTCTCTACTAAAAATAGAAAAATTAGCCAGGCATGGTGATGCATGCCTGTAATCCCAGCTACTCAGGAGGCAGAGGTTGCAGGATTGCAGTGAGCCAAAATTGTGCCACTGCACTCCAGCCTGGGTGACAGAGTGAGACTCCATCTAAAAAAAAAAAAAAAGAAAAGAAAAGAAAAGAAAGAAAGAAAAAGAAAATAGTTCATCTAGTATCACAGTCAGGTAGTCAAGCATTTGGGAGGTCTCAAGTAAACCACATCAACTAGAGGCTCAGACCTGCACGTCATCTACAGCTTTTGCCCCAGTAGCTCTTCCTCAGCTTACATCTGTGGCTTCAGCAGCCATCACCATTACAATTTGAAGGAGAAGAGAAAATATGCTTGTTTAATGGAATTGTCAGCTTGAATTTTGGATTGAGGTGAAAAGTGCTTTTTAGCTGCACTAAAGGCTCACTCAGATATAACAGAAAGAAAGCAGTGAGGGGTAAATCAGCAGGAATTTAGTCTGTGTGCCTGGCCAGCCACATTATCTATAAAAAGAAGTAGCCTGAAGGGTGTAGGTACGTGTGTGTACACAAACATGTTTACAGGCCTACTTCATTATATTGTACTTTGTTTTATTGCACTTCTTAGATATTTCAATTTTTACAAATTGAACATTGTGAAAACCCTGTGTTGAGCAAGTCTATCAGTGCCATTTTTTTTCTAACAGCATGCCCTCTCTTTGTGTCTCTGTGTCACATTTTGGTAATTCTTACAATATTTTGAACTTTTTCATTATCTCTGTCATCATGATCTGTGATCAGTGATATTTGATGTTACTATTGTAATTATTTTGGGGTGTCACGAACCACGACCATATAAGATAGCAAATTTAATCAATAAATGTTGTGTGTGTTCTGACTGCTCCACAAACTGGCCGTTCCCCTATCTCTCTCCTTCTTCTACAGCCTCTCTATCCCCAGAATCAGCAATATTAAAATTAGGCCAGATAATAACTGGATTAGTCCATTTTCACACTGCTGATAAAGACACACCTGAGACTGGGAAGAAAAAGAGGTTTAATTGGACTTACAGTTCCACATGGCTGGGGAGGCCTCATAATCATGGTGGGAGGCGAAAGGCACTGCTTACATGACAGCAGCAAGAGAAAATGAAGATACAAATGTGGAAATTCCTGACAAAACCATCAGATCTCGTGAGACAGAATCACTGCCACAAGAACAGTATGGGGGAAACTGCCCCCATGATTCAAATTATCTCCCACGGGGTCCTCCCACAACACATGGGAATTATGGGAGTACAATTCAAGGTGAGAATTGGGTGGGGACACAAAGCCAAACCATATCATTCCACCCCTGGCCCTTCCAAATCTCATGTTCTCACATTTCAAAACCAATCGTGCCTTTCCCAACAGTCCCCCAAAGTCTTCACTCATTTTAGCATTAACCTAAAAGTCCACAGTCCAAAGTCTCATCTGAGACAAGGCAAGTCCCTTCTGCCTATGAGACTGTAAAATCAAAAGCAAGCTTGCTATGTCCCAGATACAATGTGGGTACAGGTATTGGGTAAATACAGCAGTTCCAAATGGGAGAAATTGGCCAAAACAAAGGGATTACAGGGCCCATGCAAGTTCGAAATCCAGCAGAGCAGTCAAATTTTAAAGCTCCAAAATGATCTCCTTTGACTCCAGGTCTCACCTCCAGGTCATGCTGATGCAAGAAGTGGGTTCCCTTCTTGCATCTCTGACCCCACATTTCCCTTTTGCACTGCCACAGTAGAGGGTCTCCATGAGAGCCCCACCCCTGGCACAAACTTCTGCCTGGGCATCCAGGTGTTTCCATACATCTTCTGAAATCTAGGCGGAGGTTCCCAAACCCCAATACTTTTTTTTTATACTTTAAGTTCTAGGGTACATGTGCAGATTGTGCAGTTTTGTTACATAGGTATACACCTGCCATGGTTGTTTGCTGCACTCATCAAACCATCACCTGTATTAGATATTTCTCCTAATGATATCCCTCCCCTAGCCCTCCACCCCACAACAGGTCCCAGTGTGTAATCTTCCCCTCCCTGTGTCCATGTGTTCTCATTGTTCAACTCCCACTTATGAGTGAGAACATCTGGTGTTTGGTTTTCTGTTTTTGTGTTAGTTTGCTGAGAATGATGATTTTCAGCTTCATCCATGTCTCTGCAAAGGACATGAACTCATCCTTTTAATGGCTGCATAGTATTCCATGATGTATATGTGCCACATTTTCTTTATCCAGTCTATCATTGATGGACATTTCAGTTGGTTCCAAGTCTTTGCTATTGTGAACAGTGCCGCAATAAACATATATGTGTGTATGTCTTTATAGTAGAATGATTTATAATCCTTTGGGTATATACCCAGTAATGGAATTGCTGGGCCAAAGGGTATTTCTGTTTCTAGGTCCTTGAGGAATCGCCACACTGTCTTCCACAATGGTTGAATTAATTTACACTCCCATCAACAGTGTAAAAGTATTCCTATTTCTCCACATCCTCCCCTGCATCCATCTGTTTTTTCCTGACTTTTTAATGATCACCATTCTGACTGGCGTGAGATGGTATCTCATTGTGGTTTTGATTTGCATTTCTCTAATGACCAGTGATGATGAGTTTTTTTTCACGTTTGTTGTCCACATAAATGTCTTCTTTTGAGAAGTGTCTGTTCATATCCTCTGCTCACTTATTGATGGGGTTGTTTGTTTTTTTCTTGTAAATTTGTTTAAATTCTTTGTAGATTCTGGATATTAACCCTCTGTCAGATGAATAGATTGCAAAAATTTTCTCCCATTCTGTAGGTTGCCTGATCACTCTGATGATAGTTTCTTTTGTTGTGCAGAAGCTCTTTAGTTTAATTAGATCCCATTTGTCAATTTTGGCTCTTGTTGCCATTGCTTTTGGTGTTTTAGACATGAAGTCTTTGCCCATGCCTGTGTCCTGAATGGTATTGCCTAGGTTTTCTTCTAGGATTTTCATGGTTTTAGGTCTTACGTTTAAGTCTTTAACCTATCTTGAGTTAATTTTTGTATAAGGTGTAAGGAAGGGGTCCACTTTCAGTTTTCTGCATATGACTAGCCAGTTTTCCCAGCACCATTTATTAAATAGGGAATCCTTTTCCCATTGCTTGTTTTTCTCAGCCAAACCCCAATTCTTGACTTCCATGTATGCGCAGTCTCAACACCACGTGAGCACTGCCAAGGCTTGGGGCCTGCACCCTCTGAAGCCATGGCCCAAGCTCTATGTTGACCCCTTTCAGCCACAGCTGGAGCAGCTGGGACACAGGCCATTAAGTCCCTAGGCTGCACACAGCACAGGGATCCTGGGCAAGGCCCAGGAAACCATTTTCTCCTAGGCCTCTGGGCCTGTGAAGGGAAGGGCTGCCATGAAACCTCTGACATGCCCTGGAGAAATTGTCCCCATTGTCTTGGGGATTAACATTCTGCTCCTTGTTACTTAGGCAAATTTTTGCATCCAGCTTGAATTTCTCCTTAGAAAATGGGTTTTTCTTTTCTATCACATTGTCAGGCTGCAAATTTTCTGAACTTTTTTTTTTTTTTTGAGATGGAGTCTTGCTCTGTCCCCCAGGCTGGAGTGCAGTGGCGCAATCTCAGCTCACTGCAAGCTCCGCCTCCCGGGTTCACGCCATTCTCCTGCCTCAGCCTTCTGAGTAGCTGGGACTATAGGTGCCCGCCACCACACCTGGCTAATTTTTGTATTTTTAGTAGACGGGGTTTCACCATGTTAGCCAGGATGGTCTCGATCTCCTGACCTTGTGATCCGCTTGCCTCAGCCTCCCAAAGTGCTGGGATTACAGGTGTGAGCCACTGTGCCCGGCCATTTTCTGAACTTGTATGCTCTGCTTCCCTTATGAAACTGAATGTCTTTAACAGCACCCAAGTTACCTCTTGAATGCTTTGCTGCTTAGAAATGTCTTCTGCCAGATACCCTAAATCATCTTCAAGTTCAAAGTTCCACAAATCTCTAGGGCAGTTGCAAAATGTGTCTAGTCTCTTTGCTAAAACATAGCAAGAGTCACCTTTGCTCCAGTTCCCAACAAGTTCTTCATTTCCATATGAGAACATCTCTGCCTTGACCTTATTTTCCATATCGCTATCAGGCTTTTGGTCAAAGCCATTCAACAAGTCTCTATGAAGTTCCAAACTTTCTCACATTTTCCTGTCTTATTCTGAGCCCTCCAGACTGTTCCAAACTCTGCCTGTTACCCAGTTCCAACGTCGCTTCCACATTTTTTGGTATTTTTTCAGCAATGCCTCAATCTGTTGGTACCAATTTACTGTATTAGTCCATTTTCATGCCGCTGATAAAGACATACCTGAGACTGGGAAGAAAAAGAGGTTTAATTGGACTTACAGTTCCACATGGCCGGGGAGGCCTCAGAATCATGGTGGGAGGTGAAAGTCACCTCTTACATCGTGGCAACAAGAGAAAATGAAGAAGATCCAAAAGCAGAAATTCCTGGTAAAACCATCAGATCTCATAAGACTTATTCACTACCACAAGAACAGTATGAGGGAAACTGCCCCCATGATTCAAATTATCTCCCACGGGGACCCTCCCACAACACATGGGAATTATGGGAGTACAATTCAAGATGAGATTTGGGTGGGGATACAGAACCAATCCATATCATAACCCGATTTTGGCTTCTAAGTATTCAAATGAAAGGAAGATAAATCTTTAATTAAATGAAGAGTCAATTAGTGCAGCAAACTTTGTTGTTTTATTTTAAAAAATTGCCATGACCACCCCAACCTTAAGCAACCACCACCCTGTTCAGTCAGCAGCAATCAACATTAAGGCAAGACCCTCCCTCCACTAGCAAAAAGATTTTAAGTCCCTTAAGGCTCAGATGATTCTTTGCATTCTTTAGGAATAAAATATATTTCATTAAGTTATGTACTTTTTCAACATAATGCTATTGCCACTTAATAGACTACAGCATAGTGTAACGTAACTTTTATATACTGGGAAACCAAAAAGTTATATGACTTGTTTATTGTAATATTCACTTTATTATGGTGGTCTGGAGCCAAACCCCTGGTATTTCCAAGGTATGCCTGCATGTACGTATATACTCACATAAACACACACACATGCAGGATTACAAGTAGTGGTGAATGGGCTTACTCATTAGTCATGGTGCTGAAAGGAACTAAAGAGAGAGCTTGAAAAATCAGAGTGAAATTACGTTCAGAAAAAGGCTTGTAGTTGGGTGAACCTATGGGGATTTATAAAACACACACACACACACAAAATAAAACCTACAAATGAGAGTCTAAATAACCAAGTTAAAAAAAAAATAACTGCCAGTTGATGTCCACTAACCTCTGTCATTAGCCCTGTCAGTAATAAAACAAAACAAAACAAAACAAAACAAAAAACAGGTACATGAAGAAAGAGAACGTGGTGGTAGGAATGGATGTTACGCAGCCACAGATTTTATTCACCAAGGCTATTCTAGCTATTGCTAATGCCACCTCCACAAACATCAGAGATTCCTCAAGGACATCAGGTACCAGTTATTTGAAATCAAGTTGATTACATTAGATTTATTTTACCCTTCAAGAGCCAATGCTTTATCTCAACTCTTCAGCACGTATTCTAACAATAAGTTTTTCCTTCCTATTTGCATGGCTTCATTCAGCACTGATATCTAAAGGCTGACAGATATTTGAGCCATTAACACAAGAGCCTGAATGATACTGCACTGAAACAAGGGCTCCTCTTTACAGCAAGTATGAAAGTAGACTCATGACTATAGGATCTACTGGTCTTATGACATAATGTGCTATTCAGGAGCTGACAGCCCAACTGAGATATGCAACTTGGAGATGATACCTTGCATAGATGAGGTACCAACCTCCAGGACTCAGTAGATATCCTAGGTCAATAATTATTATTTGATACTTTGTCCTTAATAGGCAAAATAAATTGGTCAAAGGATCAGAGAGTGAAATAGAAGTGGCTCTGCTTATGACCATGTCCAGTGACCTGCTTGGGGAATTTGTGCTTTCGCCTCCCACAACTCCGAGCTCTGTGAGCTTACAGGGGTCCTAGTTTCCAGAAAGAAATTTCTTCCAAAAGGAGAATCCCATTTATTCTGAAGACACAGCTTGCACTCTGTAATGTTGGGCTCCTCATATGGATAGTCTAGAGACTATTAACAAGGATAGGGATCACCATTCTGTAGGTATAATTATTTTGATAATCAGGAGGAGGTAGAACTGTTGTTACCTGGTGTATGCAGGGAAGAGCATGTTTGGCACCCAAATAATACACTTTGGTGTGTCTTTATACTCTCTTGCCAGTTTCAAGGATAAATTGACTAATTTAGCAGCCATGGCCTGAGAAAGTGTGGTGACCAGGGGCTTAGACTCCCAATTGCTGGGGTTCTGGGTCTCCTCATTAGAGTGTCTAGTTGATGGTGAGGGTAATAAAAAATTGGAAGAAAAAAAGGACATATTTAGTATCATCCAAAGACTGAAAAGCTCTGAAACTGCGCTTCTCACCTTCAGACAAAATAGAAAATAATATATATGTATGTTGCAGTCAGAAGGGGTTATCAATTATTTACTAATCTTCCTTTTGTGTTTTCCTATGAAAGGAAGTCAAGAAGGTTCCTGAAGTAAAAGTTCCTAAAATACATCAAATAAGACTGTGGACCCAAATGGAGTGAGGGCTGGATTATAACAGATGCTTTTGGCAGACTACCCAGAAACTCCTCATTTACAGCACTGCATTACTTGCATTCCCCCAGCAGCTGGCATTATTGATTATTTTCAGCTCTCAGCTTACCCCTTCTCTAAAAATTACCCTCAACTGGTGAGCTACTTATTAAACTCCTTTCCTAGGCACAGCTTGCAACTGATCATAATTCTGGGATGTAATAGCCTGGCCCTTTTGCCTCATTGCAGAAAGTCTGAATGGTCAGTTCAGCTCCAGAGCTCTGTAAAATAACTTAAAATCCTTCTTGTGACTGTATAGCAATTTATTATGCCCTCTACCCAATCCTGTTTCCTCTTGAGGAAATAGGTGTTGATTTTGAGAGTACATTCCAGTAAATACTCTACACACAAATCTGTATCTCAGAGTTTGTTTCCCAATAATGTACAACATCCTGCAATGGAAAATAGAAAAGAATGAAGGAAAAAGAGTAAGAGAAATACGGTGCCTTGAAACAATGGATTCAAAAATCCAATCTGCCTGGTATTGCAGATTGTCAACCCCAAAGCAGATGCTGAGATGAAAATTAGCATGCATGGTATTTATTAGAGATAAACAGTTTAGTCATTTCACAGGAATGGCAGGAGCATATTTGACCTGTCAAAATTGTCCCGTCATTGCTGGGATAGCCTGTTCCTTGTACACTTTACACTTGCCTTAATTAGTCACTGGATGTGGGCAGCTCCAGGATGAGTGTTTCCTTGGGCAAGGCAGCTCTGTTACCTAAGACAAACTGTGAAGAAGCTGTCAGCTGGAAGGCATCTGCTGACCACACTCTCAGCACTTGGGGCAACAAATCTTTCTATGAAGAGGGATCTGGGGAGGGCATCTCCGTGTCTGCCACATTGCACAATGAATCAAAGCTTTAAAATGTATCAGCTTTTACATTGGGCAGGTACTTGATCTCTTGAATTTTTTTTTATATAAAGTAGAAAAACAATAGTACCTATCTTTTTTGTAATTGTATGAATAGACTTAAGTAGCACATGGAAAGTAATTTCCATAGGCCTGTTTGGAAGGTGCTTAAAATTGGTTAGGCTGTTGTTGTGGTTATGATTATTAAATAATAAATATAACTTTGTAGTTCACTAGTTAGAAAAGTTGAAAGAGGGATGAAGACATTCCTTTCTGTTTTACAGAAACTTGTGAAGAGCATAACAGCCATTCAGATTAAGTTTAGGGGTTCCTGGGTGATCATGTGTCAGCATTAACTGGAGGGCTCTTTAAAATACAGTTTTGAAATTCTTTCCACGTAAATTCTAACACTTTAAGTTTGGGTAGGTATTTAGGAGACTTTATGTGGGAAAAAAAAAAAAAAAAAAAACACTTACGGCCAGGCGTGGTGGCTCACGCCTGTAATCCCAGCACTTTGGGAGGCCGAGGAGGGTGGATCATGAGGTCGGGAGTTCAAGACTAGCCTGGCCAACACAGTGAAACCCCGTCTCTACTAAAAATACAAAAAATTAGCCGGGCGTGGTGGCGGGTGCCTGTAATTCCAGCTACTCTGGAGGCTGAGGCAGGAAAATCGCTTGAACCCGGGAGGTGGAGGTGGCAGTGAGCAGAGATCATGCCACTGCACTCCAGCCTGGGCGACAGAGTGAAACTCCGTCTCAAAAAAAAGAAAAAAAAAACAAAATAAAAAAACTTACCAAGTAATTTACCATGTTTAGATACTACCGTTTTACCGGAACAAATGTCCTGTAACCAATTAAGTGTTTGGTTTCCACCGTTTTCCATGGGAACAGCATGTTTAGTGAGTGAATCGTACACAGAACTCCTCAGATTCTCTTCTCACTTTACCATTTTACTATTCCCATGTGCAAATCAACCCACAATTTCTTATCTTACTTACAAATGGTTACGGTAACATTGTTTTATATCTCAGTGATGCTACATAGTTTTCCCAAACTCAAGCCAATCCTATGAAAAGGACTATGTAATACTCTAAAGCCTACTATTTTCTAACTGTTATCCATTTTCCACTTTCTGTTACTGTTTTTTTTTTGCCTGAACTCTGTTTGGGATCATTATTTAAGCAAGGATGACTGTAACCTTTTATCAGAGAATGAGAGCTACAAGTTAAATATTCCCTGTCCAAAATACTTGAGACCAGAAATGTTCTGGATTTCGGATTTTTTGAATTTTGGTATATTTGCATATACATAATGAGATATCTTGGCAGTGAAACCCATCTCTAAACACAAAATTTATTTATGTTTCATATATACCTTAAACACATAGCCTGGAGGTAATTTTATATAATATTTAAAATACTTTTGTTTATGAAACAAAATTTTGACTGTTTTGACTGCAACCCAGCACATGAGGTCAGGTGTGGAATTTTCCACCTGTGGCATCATCTCAGCACTCAAATAGTTTTAGATTTGGGAGCATTTTGGATTTCAAATATTTGTATTATACCTCAACCTGCAATAAATTTTGTATCTCAGGACCGACTGTGCACTGATCCTGCTATTCTGATGGCCCAGCCTCACCGCACCATAAATACCTATTTTTTTTTAGAACTACCTGACTATTGTATGAGCTACAAAGAAACCTTGAAAATATGCTCCTTCATTATTGAAGAATCTAGGTGAGATGAGAACTAAGACAAAAGTTAAATTATCAAGTGCCACCATTCCAGACTTCATCTACATGTTTCATGAAAGCACCGCTTTCTAATCCAATCAACCAAACTCACTTTATTTGAACTCATTTAGAAGATCCTTTTTTGGTATAGTCCTTTGAATATCTATGTGTACAGAACAGAAGGTAGAACTGTTACACAGAACAGAGGAAATATCATAATCTAAATTATTTGTGTGCAAAGCTCTTTAAATACTATCAAGTTTGAAAAGAATACAAACTCAATTTCTGTCTCTATCAATGGAAGCAAGACTGCCTTTTTGCCTACAAACAACTGCATATGCAAATTGAAAGAATATAAGAAACTTTAAATAATTTTACCACTTGCAAAAGGCATTTTTGAATATGCCCATTATATGCAGACTAATAAAAATAAGCATTTTGTTGCTATGATCTTAGTTTTCTTAATCGAGTAATATGCCTTCTATTCATTAGCTCTACATTGATACACTTACTGTCACTAATTGTAGAGTGTTTCTGAAGGGAGTCTTCAGTATATATTTTTTAATTCCCAAATCACCCACAGATATTTTTAATACAGATTACTGCATACCTTAAATTTCATATTCTGATTTAATATAGTTTAAAGTGCTTTAGTGTGATGCAGCAATTTTTAATAATATTATTAGCTATTAGAGAGAATTTTTATTTTCTAAATTACCCTCTTACCATTTGTCAATTTCTCATGGTTTCTTAGACTAGGTCTGTCAATTTCAGGCGAATTGACATTACACTGACACACATAACCATGCTTTGCAACATCTCGTTACTCATTTTTGTTTTGAAAAGATTCAGATCTTTGATTTAATCATCTTTTTTCTCAAAGTCAGTTTTCATATATAGGCACAAATGTGACGGATCTGATTTTATGAGAGGAAAATTGAAACGCTGGAAAGAGCAGTGGTTTAGAGCGTCACTAACATTATATTAATTCTGGTTTCAACATGAACTAGATGTGTTCAGTTGGTGCAGCTGCTAAACTTCTGGAAGGTGTGTCTTCATCTTCAAGTTGGGGTTGTTAATACACAACTAGCACGTTGTGGTGATAATTAAATGAGAAACATATAAAGTGCTTAGCGAAGTTATTGTCAATATTAAAATTATTGAACTATTATGCGGGTTTCATTAGGAGTTTGTGGATGATAAGCACCTGTAGGCAATATTTAACACCACACCCTCAGTATGAAGTAAGACAAAACAACAAAAACTTTACCAAAGAAGGAACAAATATAAGTGGAAAGCTTCTAAGGAAAATTGTATTGACTCATTACCTAGAAGATATGCAACTAAGTGGCATTTACATGCTTATTCACACATTGATTCACCCAACAAAAATTATTATTGGCTAGAAAGAGAAAATAGAGCAAAGTGGATCTAGGCATAAGACTTAAAATGCCAATATTTGTAATGACCAGGTACAGGGCATAAATCTTCAAAGTAAGAAGGGAGGAAAGAGACCAAAAAAAAAAGGAGAGTTCTTTTCAAGGAGAAGGCTATATTGGAGTGTGGAAAATAGTTTGAATGAAGTGAGGGGTAGTGGAGTCAGATGACAGCTAAAATGTATTATTTGTGTGTAGTAACTGAAAAACAGTAATCTGGGTGGAGAAGAGGCCTATATTAGAGTCTATTAAAATGCAAATATCAGTAGAGAATATGTATACAATGGCTAGGAATGAATAAAGAGAGATAGGGGAAGAAATAGAAATAAGGACACCAGCTGGATTTTGAATTGAGAGGGAGATATGCACCCAGTAGCAATCCATTCAATTAATGAACAGTGTTCTGGAGCTAGTTGCATGACAGTATGAGGGACATGGAAGATAGCCAAAAACGTTGATAGCTAATATTTATTCGTAAGTTATTTTTATGTGAATACACTATGTTGGACATTTTATTATTTTCATCATGTATGGACTCTCTTATTTTCACAGTAATTTTATACAGCAGGCCATGGCAAGATAATGTGGTGTATATACACTATGGAATACTATGCAGCCACAGAAAAAGAATAAAATAGTGTCCTTTGCAGCAACATGGATGCAGCTGAAGGGCATTATCCCATGTAAACTAACACAGGAAGAGAAAACCATATACTGCATATTCTCACTTATAAAAAGTGGGAGCTAAATAGTGTATATTTATGGACATAATGATGGCAAAAATAGACACTGAACGTTACCAGAGGAAGAAGTCAGGAGTGAGGCAAGGGATGAAAAAGGAACTACTGGGTACACTCAGTACCCAGGTGACATGATCGTTTGTACTCCAAACCTCAGCATCACAAAATATACCCAGCTAACAAATCTGAACATGTACCCCTTTAAGATAAAAGTTGAAAAAAATTGATTTCCCCAAGTAAAAAAAATAGACAAAGGACTTGAATAATAGACATTTCTTCAAAGAGGATATGCTAATGGCCAGAAAGCACACGAGACAGTGTTCAACATTATTTGCCATGGGAGAAAAGCAATTTAAAATTGCAAGTATGTAGCACATCACACCCAGTGTGATGACTACAATTAAAAAACAGAAAAAGGGGCTGGGCACAGTGGTTCATGCCTGTAATCCCAGCACTTTGAGAGGCCAAAGCAGGTGGATCACCTGAGGTCAGGAGTTTGAGACCAGCCTAGCCAATATGGCGAAACCCCATCTCTACTAAATATAAAAAAAATTATCCAGGTATGGTGGTGGGCTCCCATAATTCCAGCTACTCAGGAGGCTGAGGCAGGAGAATCTCTTGAACCCAGGAGGCAGAAGTTGCGGTGAGCTGAGATCACACCACTCCACTCCAGCCAGGGCGACAGAATGAGACTCCATCTCAAAAAAAAAAAAAATTGAGAAAATGGAACTCTTGTACATTGATAATGGAAATTTAAGGTGGTTTAAGAGTGTAGAAAACAGTTTGGTCATTCTTCAAAAGTTAAACATAGAATTAACACTGCACTTAGGAGTACAATTCCTCAAAGCATCATACCCCAAAGAATTAAAAACTAATATTAAAAAAGACTTGTACACACATATTTATAGCAGAACTATTTGCAAGGGCCAAAAGATAAAAAGAGCCCATATATCCCTCAATAGATGAATGGGTAAATTATGGTACATAGATATAATGGAATATTATACAGCCACAAAGAGAAATGAGGAATGATACATACCAAAAAAATGGATGAACCTCAAAAATATTATGCTAAGTAAATAAAGCCAAACACGAAAGTTTACATATTGTATGATTCCATTTATATGAAATATATGTGAAAATTAAACCCACAGAAACAGAATGTCGATTGGTGATTGACAGGAGCTGGGTGGAGGGGAGAATATGGAGCAACTCCTTAGTGGGTGTGGTGTTTCCTTTTAGAGTGATAAAAAAATGTGGGATTAGATAGAAGTGGTGTTTGTGCCTTTAATAACATGTCTTTAATCATATGAAAATAGTTCGTTTTATGTTACATGAGTTTCACCTCAATACAAAAATGAAAAGATAAATTGATTACTTTGGATTTAAGATTTCCTTTTTAGACATGGAAATTGTACAGATACAATATCAGGTAGCCATTTGCAACACTTTGCCACTCGGCTTATATGGTCTTACTGGATGGAGTGCGTTCCATTAGGTTATAGGGATTTCAACAGGAGGGTGGAAGAGGCCATTTTTTAGTGTGAAACATGTTTAGGAAAAGGGTCGTTGAGGGATGCTGATAAAAACAAAGACCAGGACTTCATTGAAATTTCTTCATAATTTTAATGAGCTTCTCCTAGTTGTAGGTAGAGGAAATTTTTTATTTACCCGTGAGCTTTCCTTGGGAAAGAGTTTTCTTGATAATCGATCTGCCCTCTACCGCAGCTCCCGGGGATATGTTCTCAGGCTTCCTCCCGTGTGTGTGTGTGTGTGTAATTTTGAAAACTCTGCCTGTCTACTTCACATGAAAGCTTGAAGGCAATGTATAATCAGGATCAAAGGGAGATTCGGTGGTTGGAAGCCCCTTGTCTGTGAGGGTTTCATTATTCCAACGTTCAAACTACAGCATATTTTACATGGCCTCCATTTACTGACATTAGTTCTCTGGTGCTAGCCTTCATTTTTCATTTCAAAAACAGAATATAATTTTTTAATTGGGATTTTTTTTGTTAGGTGGCTCAATCCAGTAGGGAAAGAGTATTCTCATTTATTTAAAAGAATGGATTTTTATTAACGTACTTGTGGGGAAATGTTTTACATTTGCAATATATCAATAAAATATAATTCAGTTTCTAAACAGATATTTCACACTGACTCTCACTGTGGGGCAGGAAAAGGGAGTGATTGTATCAGCACTGTTCCCATTAATAGCACAGGGATAAAGCCACTGTTTTTTATCTTTGTCACAAAATCAAACTTAAGGCAACAATTATTTTGAATGCCACTTCTATTATTCTTATTTGAAGGCAAAGAAATTTCTTCCAAGGTCTGACAGGGAAAGAAAGTGTCAGATGCCAAAATCTAAACCTATGGCAGAATACAAAGAAAAAAAAGTTTTCAACAGCATCCACTTACACTCTTGATAAAAATATCCTTTGGTGGACAACCTTATTTGAAGCTGTATCAATTTAGATTTAATGGAATCTTTTATTTTAATCAATTGTTTTAAATATATAAACATATGTGATACAATTCCTGAATCTCAAGGACAAAGTCTATGTTGTATCAATCTTGTATTTCTGGGATCTAGACTAGCTCTTGTATTTCTTGGATCTAGACTAGCACTTAATTCATCTCCATAGAGTCATTGAATATACATTAATGAAAAAAATGAACTGAAGTTTTCCTGTTGTAGTATCTCTAGCTCTAGAATACTCTTTCTGATTTTATCTGTATTATCACTAAGTTAAATTTTACTTTTGGTCACTCCTCACCACCTTTTTTACTTGAAGTACATTTTAAGTACAGATCTCATCTGGTATAATTGGCCATCACAATTTGATGTACTTTAACAATCCAACTTGATTTGCTCCTATTCTTCATCTTGAACTTTGTCTTTTCTACTCAAGTGTTTTCAGTGCCCCCTGTCTGGTTTTAGTTTTCTGTTTTTTTCTCATTCTGCTTATCCACAGAGGACATTTGTATAAAGCACAGGATATTTAGACCAAAAAAACTTAATGTAAAAACTATAATATAAACAGCTTGCCTGACAGAATGTTCTCTAGACAATGGAATCTTGATTCTAAAAGGTAAGGTCTTCTCCAGTCCAATTATCACTATGTAACTATAATTAAAAGGACTATTTTCATTATTTTTATGTCAATGTGCATGAACCAACTTTGGTATCTGTGTATCCTCTGTTGCAACAGTGTTCATCAGTTTCTTGTCCACAAACACACGTTTGTGTGCATAAAAGAGGCATAAAAGGGATGGTTTTAATTTCCATTAGGCTAGATTATAAAAAGCTGAACCTTTGCTCATCTCTTGTCGATGAATGACAGGAACTTAATAAAACACGCTACTAACATCTCCCACTTTGCAGTGCCAGCTACAGTAGACTGGAGATTATACTAAGTCTTGTTTTTACTTCGTTATAAATGGTATTTTAAAGTTACAGAAATTAAAGACCAAAAGGTCCACATTTCTTTCATCAACTAATCAATTTTTAGATTAAAAAAAATTTTTTTTTGGCCTCAGCACTCCTTTACATTCTTAAAAAATATTGAAGACTCCAAAGAGTTTCTGTTCATGGGGACTATATCTATCAACATTTACCATTTTAAATATTAAGTATAAAATACAGGTATCACTAATTTTAATGTTATTACTTGTCCATTTGTTTATTAAAATAACAATGAACCATTTCATATTAACATAAAATAGTCTTATAGTCTTATGAAAGATTCCTTTTTTTTTGGCAGGGAGGGGCAGGGTCTCCCTGTCACTGCCCAGACTGAAGTGCAGTGACGTGATCATTGCTCACCGCAGCCTCGACTTCTGGGTCTCATGTGATTCTCCCATCTCAGCCTCCTGAGTAGCCGGGACTGCAGGCATTCACCACCATGTCGGGCTAAATTTTTGTATTTTTAGTGGAGATAAGGTTTGACCATGTTGACTAGGCTAGTCTCCAACTCCTAAGTGCAAGCAATCTGCCAGCCTTGGCTTCCCAAAGTAGTGGAACTACAAGCATAAGCCGTTGTGCCCAGCCAAAAGAAAGATTACTTTTTAACAAAGTATTAAGAAGAGTGGCTTCTAAAAACAATGTTTAGATATTTAATAGGTAGATTATTTTATCTGCTTCTGTGTTCAAGTTGTTGTTGAACAAGTTGATATATATATTATATATAATACATATATGTAATATATGTAATACATATATATGTAATATATATGTTATATATATATACATGTTAGATATAAATAAAACACTACAAAGTACCACCAAAGTAGAAAGAAAAAAAGAAAAGTTAAAACTCAATAAGAAAATAGGCCAGGCGCAGTGGCTCACGCCTGTAATCCCAGCACTTTGGGAGGCCTAGGTGGGCGGATCAGGAGGTCAGGAGATTGAGACCATCCTGGCTAATGCGGTGAAACCCCGTCTCTACTAAAAATACAAAAAATTAGCCGGCGTGGTGGCGGGCGCCTGTAGTCCCAGCTACTCGGGAGGCTGAGGCAGGAGAATGGTGTGAACCTGGGAGGTGGAGCTTGCAGTGAGCCGAGATTGCGCCACTGCACTCCAGCCTGGGCAACAGAGCGAGACTCGGTCTCAAAAAAAAAAAAAAAAAAAAAAAAAAAACTCAATAAGAAAATATTAAAAATGTTTCTCTGATACTGGAAAACTCAGAAGATTTTGTCTTCTTAATTTCAAATACATAATTTTGTGAAGGTTTTAAGGCTCAAGAATTATTTTCTGCCTGAATTTGCATTTTCCAACTGTTGCTTGTAACAGCCCTGTCTGTTAACCCTGACATCTTGTATAATTTTGTCTCATAGGTATGTAGGGAATCTGATTCTTATAGAATCCCAGATTACTGGAGATCAGTTTTGAGTTTTACAAACCCCAGATAACTTAACTACATCATAATCCGTGTGGACTTTCTCCTGTCAACAAAGAACACTTTATATTGCTAAGAAATATTTTCCTTCTTTATTGGCCAAAGGTTTTCTATTTACTTCTTCTTTCTTTTGCAGTCACAATCTTCTGCTCAATTACTTGTATACCTTTAATAAAAAGTAATAAATTATTCCCTTTTTCTTTTGTTTTTTATAATTTCAATTTTTATTTTAGATTCAGGGGTACATGTGTAGGTTTGTTACGTGGGCATATTACATGACATTTCAGTTTGGGGTACAAATGATCCTATCATCCAGGTAATGGGCCTAATACCCAACAGGTAGTTTTTCAGCCCTTTCGCTTACGCATTTCCCCTCAGTAGTCTCCAGTGTATACTGTTTTTATCTTTATGTCCATGGGCGTCCAAAGCTTAGTTCCGCGTGTAAGTGAGAACATGCAGTATTTGTTTTTTTGTTGTGTGTTAATTCATTTGGAGTAATGTCTTTCAGACCAGGCACGGTGGCTCACGCTTGTAATCCCAGCACTTTGGGAGGCCGAGGCGGGCAGATCATGAGGTCAGGAGATCGAGACCACCCTGGCTAACACGGTGAAACCCCGTCTCTACTAAAAAATACAAAAAAATTAGCCGGACCTGGTGGCGGGCGCCTGTAGTCCCAGCAACTCGGGAGGCTAAAGTGGGAGAATGGCATGAACCCGGGAGGCGGAGCTTGCAGTGAGCCGAGATCGCGCCACTGCACTCCAGCCTGGGCGACAGAGTGAGACTCCGTCTCAAAAAGAAACAAACAAACGAAAGAACAAAAAATGAATACTGTCCTTCACCTGCGTCTATGTTGCTGCAAAGGACATGATTTTGTTCTTTTTTTTTTTTTTTTTAATGGCTGTGCGTAGTATACTGTGGTGTATATGTACATTTTCTTTATCCAGTTCACTATTCATGGGCACCTAGGTTGATTCCATGTCTTTGCTATGATGAATAGTGCTGTGATGAACATGTGAGTGCGTGTATCTTTTTGGTAGAACAATTTATTTTCTTTTGGATATATACCCAGTAATGGGATTATTGGGTCAAATGGCAGTTCTGTTTTAAGTTCTCTGATAAATCTCCAAACTGCTTTCCGCAGTGGCTGGACTAATTTACAGCCCCACCAACAGTGTAGAAACGTTCTCTTTTCTACGCAGCCTCACCTGCATCTCTTGTTTTTTGATTTTTTAGTAATAGCCTTTCTGACTGGTGAGAGATGACATCTCATTGTGGTTTTGATTTGCATTTCTCTGACGATTAGTGATTTTGAGCATTTTTTCACGTTTCTTGGCCCCTTGTATGTCTTCTTTTGAGAAAAGTTTGTTCATGTCTTTGGTCTATCTTTTAATGGGGGCTATTTGGTTTGTGCTTGTTGAATTGTTTAAATTTCTTGTAGATTGTGGATGTTAGCCCTTTGTCAGACGAATAATTTGTGAATACTTGCTCCCATTCTGTAGGCTTTTTGCTCTATTGATAGTTTCCTTTGCTGTGCAGAAGCTGTTTAGTTTAATTAGGTTCCAATTGTCAATCTTTGTTTTTGTCACAATTGCTCTTTAGGGCTTCATCATAGGTTATTTGCCAAGGCCAATGTCCAGAATGATATTTTTTAGGTTGCCTTCTCAGATTCTTATAGTTTGAGATCTTGCCTTTAACACTTCTTTTAACTTCAGTCACAAACCCCGCACCTATATAGCGATTCTAAACAAACTGAAGAGAGAGTAAATGGGACAGAAAATTCATGTTCTGCTGTTTACTTGTCTCTTTTTTAAGTCCCAGCTAACAGTTTGTATCCTTTTACTGCTAGCTTAATTCTTATCATTGTGGAGATAATAACAAAATTTAAAAGAATTTAATAAAAAATACTCCATAAAATTCTAACAGCTCCATATTCATTTCAAAACACTTTTCTATCCATTTCACTTCTTTCTCACAACAATCCTGTAAGGCAGGGAAGATGTCATTACCCTTGAGACAAGTGGAGTACCTGGCTTAAAGAGTGACAGAGAATTAGGTGTGTCACAGACGTAACACAATATTCTGCTAAGCAAGGTAAGGAGCCTACATAAAATCACCAAAAGTTTGCTCTATGGCCTCCTATAACAAGAAAAATAAGTGAAACATGCTATGGTTTGAATCTTTGTCTGCTCCAAAGATCATGTTGAAACTTAATCCTCAATGTGGCAGTATTGAAAGGTAAGGTCTTAAGGGGTGATTGGGTCATGAGGGCTCTGCTCTCATTAATGGATTATTCATGAATTAATGATTAATGGATTAATGGGTTAATGAGTTATCATGGGAGAGAAACTGGTGCCTTTATTAGAAGAGGAAGAGAGACTTGAGCTATCTAATGACTAAATAAACCAAATAAGTTTGTTTGTTATTTGAGCCACATTCTGCCAGTTTTTCCTATGTGATCCCTGCACCACTTTATGACTCTGTAGAAAATCCCCATCAGCAAGATGGCCCTCACCAGATACAGCCCCTGGGCCTTGGACTTCTCAGTCTTCATAACTGTATGAAATGAATTTATTTTCTTTATAAATTACCCCATTTCAGATATTCCATTATAAGCAACAGAAAATGACTAAGATGAAGTGTGACAGAGGAAAATTTTTGTGGACTAGGAATCAGGAGACTTGGAACCCTACCTATATGCAGCCATTTACTATGTGACTCAAGCCAGTCACTTTACTTCGTTAATTTTTTAAATCTATAATAAAGTAAGATGATGGTGATTACCTTGACTGTCTCACAAGGTATATGAAAAGTGTTCTGAAAGCCAGTATAGTTATCCCTCCCCACTCTCTTCCAAAAAAACCCTGACTTGAGGCATTTGCTAATTTCAATCATGTACATAGTACCAATTCATAGATACTATTGAAATAGAGTAAAATAATAAAGGAGTGATTAATTTTGTCTTTTATCTTTGTTTCTAATGTATTTTTATTGTCCATTTATATAATTTAGATTTTACCAGTGGCAGATTTAATGACCAGCTAGCAAAATTCCTAAAAATTTAATAATCAGCTCTCATATGACAGCTGTAGCCAGTCTCACCCTATTCCCTTCCAGGAGACTAGGATTGTTTCTGCTCATCTCTGTTTCTAGAAGCTTCTTTCCCAAGTCTGTTTCCCTAAACAAAGCTATAGTCTTCATATTTTCATTTTGTCTTGCTGTGTATATGGGTGTCTACCAAGAACTCTTGTGTCTTGGGTTGTTAGTCAACACTTTAGAGGTTACCCAGAATGCCGGGGGGGCCAGCCAATCTCTCCAGATCACTGACACTGCCTTTTCTTGTTAGATCATAGATAAACCTGGGCTTAAGTGACGTGCTGACAATCACACACTTTAGTAATGACAGAGCTGGGGCCACATTTAAGTCTGGTAACTCCTACATCCTTAGGCCAGGGATTGCAGCTGGGGCAATGAGAGCCAGAGCCCAGTGGGGGAATGAGACATAACTCCTCTGTCACTCCTTTCCAATCTGTGGCCTTGCTTTCCTCATGGTGTCTCCTTTATCACCATTTTGTAGTTATTTCCAGCCTCCTGATAACTTTCAGAGCCAATAGTGTCCTTTTTTGAGGTGAATAATCCATGATAATGCATATTGATTCCCAGTGAGTTCGACCAAGATGAAGTGTGTTGCTCTAGATTAGCCATATGTGTCCCTTAATAGCTTGAGAAAAGGCTCTCAGAGCATCTAATTTAAGCACCAGAGAGAAATAAAAAAAGGAACTGAGTTGCTAGGATAACTGGGTGAGCATTTGTTTTATTATCAAGTCTGTAAGTGTAAAACAAACAATGACAATAGCTACCTCTAAGTAATACAAAATGCTTGCTAAAAAGTGACAAAAAGAAAAAGAAAACAGACAATCTTCAGAGAAAGAAGACTTTGCTTCTTGGCATACATCAAGTTTGATGAAATGCTTATTATTTTTACCTAGTCTTTCAGAAGCTTAAAAACTAGCAGCAGTCATGACACCCTGTAATTATAATAGCAAATGTGATCTTGGATAGAATTGCTCCATTGTTATTTTCTTGCTCTTTGTGTGACAAAGAAGTCTTTTCCATGGCAATGATCCACCAACGACCAGGGTTCATTTAGGTTTTTGTCTATGGAAGGCTAGGGCCACTGATATATTCAGTCAACTCCACAGAGAACAATAATCCATTAAACCTGTTTTTGAAGCCCAGTAAACAAACTGTTTGATTTACCAGTATGCTTTGCTAAATTTTGATAATGTAATTAAATAAAAATATTTAAAAATTATCTTTATAGACCCCAAATTATGGCTGGAAGCATGAAAGTTACACACATAATAAAATAAAAGCTTTCCTGCAACAGGTCAAAATGTTTTTTGCCACACAGACCAGTGAGGTACCCCAATCTTGATACTGGCATCTGGGAATCAGGGTGTGATAGGTTAAGTGGCAGGTAAGAAAAATCAGAATAGAGAACAACTTAAAGGAAAAACTTTATCCATGAGAGTAGGCAGATTAAAAACAAAACTGGAATCAATTTGTCATTGTGTCTAAGAGGTGATTTTAGGATTGTGTAACATATGATTAATAAGCTCAAAGTTCAAAACCTGTTTAGTGGAGACATTGAGATGGAGAAGTGCAACAAAAATAGTGAAGAATTACAACACCATGCTTTTCCTCTACACATAAATGAGTACACACATTTTTCTCTCACAGGATCGTAGTGGTCTGATTTGTATAGTAGGTGAGCTACATCTAAAAACAAAAGAGAAATACTCTTGTGGTGGAAAAACAAAGACTTATGGAGATGGCATTATTAGACAAGAGTGTACATCAAATACTGGATATTATATGCAAATACTGAAGTACTGGAAAAAAATGAAGGTCGATTAAGGCTGGCCCTTATAGGTTTTATAGGAAATGAAGCCTTGACTTGGGTTATTTGATATAAAAAGAATCTAGATCAGTGCAGAGAGGAATGGAGAACTTTGCAGTTTTAAAACCATTGTTTTGTTGTGATAGAAAATTTTCAGTCTGTAATGGTAACTATGTATCTTTTTCTTGCAAAGCAAATGGCAACCAAATCATAAACGCTTCACATCTTTCTCACCACTTTTCTCTTGAGACCTCAATCTTGATCTGAATGGACTGTGATAAATCTTCAGAGAAAAATTCTACTGCCAAACTCCTTCAGGCTTGCTCTTGCCAAGTGAATTATTAGTTTAGAGAAGGGCATAGAATTATTATTTTTTCTTCTTCATTAATTCATGGAGAGCAGTATTCTACATTCTTGTCAGCCATGATTTTTTTTTAATTTCCTGGATTGACCTAATAATGTCAATGTTTAACTATTCTTCTTAATGTCTTCATAAAGTATCAGGCATTTGGAAGGTGCACATTTTTACAAAAGAATATATTACAAGCTATGAGATCATGATGCAAATGACAACTTAAAAAATCAAGATAGTTTCCAGCTTCTAAATCCTGATATCTCTCAAGTATGCTCTGGAATATAGCTTTACTATGAAAGGGATTCTAGCCAAAATCTTATCACCAATATTATATTGTTCCAGTTTTCACTAGCCCGGGTCTACAGGATCAATGATGGTTTATCTTTCTTGGCTCCTACTGTAAGAAGAAGCATTGATATCTTCTTTTATTAAAATTCATTCCTCTCCATAAATTTTGATTTAGTACATATTGCTGTAATGCCTTACAGTCTGTTTTTTCCTTCTGTATTCCTTCCTCTTCTGCTCTGTGCAACCCAATCTCACCTCACTATTGTGTAGGAAATGGTAGCTTAAGAGTGAGAGAATCAGGTGGTCTCCAGCATGTAGTTTTCACCTGATACTTCTTCATTCTCAGAAATACCACAACTTTCTAAGTGCAAATATGGTCACTTCTCTCATATTCTGCTCTAAGTCTTTTGCATGCAGACTCAGTCTTCAAACCATCCCCTGATGATGTGAACTGTGTGCCCTGAAAAACCAAGACTAGAGAGGTTTTGCAACTGTGAGGCATCCAATTTCGATGATACAGGATGAAAACAAAGATTGAAGATCAGTCTCCTATTACTTTGATTATTGGCTCAGGAGGCTCAAAACACATACCAGTGGAAGCTTTCGTAGAAGGTCTTCCTGCTTCGGACTTTATGGTGTTAAATATATGCAACCCTGTGAAAGAATTTTAAAAGCTCAATTAGATAGATAGATAGATAGATAGATAGATAGATAGATAGATAGATAGATAGACAGACAGATGATAGAGTTTTCTTGAGATATAATTCACATGATTCCTATATATCAATGGTTTTGATATATTCACAGAGTAATGAGACTTGTCACTACTATGAATTTTACGCCATTTTCATCACCCATAGAGAAACCCCTTACCATTTAGTTGCCTGCCTCCAGCCCCTCCACACCCCTAGCCATAGAAAAACACTAATATACTTTCTGTCTCTTTAAATTTGCCTACCCTGGACATTTTGTATAGGTAGGCATATATTCTAACAATATGTGTTCTTATGTGACTGACTTCTTTCATTTAGCATAACATTTTCAAAGTTCGTCTGTGTTGGATAGATTCCTAGTTACTTCCAGTCTCCCAACTATTCATCCGCTAGATGTTGGTAAGAGGATATTTCTAAACTGCAAATATTTTCTTATACACCTTTAGAGGCTAACTGTCCACTGACTAGAGAAAAAAGTCCAATTTGTTTGGCATTCCAGACCAGGTTCTTTTTTAAAAAATCGTATCAGCCATTTTAAGCATACAGTTCAGCAATACATTCACATTGTTGTGCAATCAATCTTCATATTTTCTCATCTTGTAAAACTGAAACTCTATGCTCATTAAACCACAACTTCCTATTCCCAACCCCCCTCAACTCTTGGCACCTGCCATTTTACTTTCAGTCTCTATTAATCTCTACGTACTTTATGTAAGCAGAAAAATGCAGTAGAATAATGTAGTAGTTGTCTTTTGTGTGCCTGGCTTATATCACTTAGCATAATGTCCTTACAGTTCATCTGTGTTAGAGCATGTCTCAGAATTTTCTTTTTCTTAAGGTTGAATAATATTCCATTGCAAGGTGTATACCACAATTTGTTGATCCCACTCATCCATCAATAGATATTTTGGTTGATTCTGCCTTTTTGCTATTATGAATAATGATGCTATGAACATGAGTGCACAAATATCTCTTTGAGACTTCACTTTTAATAGTTTTGAATATATATCTGTAAGTGGAATTGTTGGATTTTATGATAATTCTTTTTTTAAGAATTTTTTTTGAGAAACCGCCATACTGCTTTTCATAGGGGCTATACCACTTTGCATTTCACTAAAAGAGAACAAGTGATCCAATTTTCTCCTCGTCCTAACCAACGTTTTCTTTGGTCGTTTTCTTTTCTTTTTTTTTTTTTTTTTTTGTTATTTCTGCAGAAGCCGTCTGACTTAGTTCACTTCCTGTTGCTATAACTGAATACCTGATACTGGGTAATTTATAAATAAAAAGAATCTATTTCTTACATTTCCAGAGGCTGGGAATCCAAGCTTGCGAGGACATATCTGGTGAGGACCATGTTGCTGGTGAGGACTCTCTGCAGGGTCCTGAGGCACTGCAGGCCATTGCATAGTGTGATGCTTGCTCACTCAGGCCCCTCTCTCTCTTCTTATAAAACCACTAACGTTCTGACCTCATGATCTCATCTAATCTTTTTTTTTTTCTTTTTTACATAATGATTTATTTTTCTTTGGGGAGATACCCAGTAGTGGGACTGCTAGATCCAATGGGAGTTCTATTTTTAGTTCTTTTTTGTTTTATTATACTTTAAGTTTTAGGGTACATGTGCACAACATGCAGGTTTATTACATATGTATACATGTGCCATGTTGGTGTGCTGCACCCATTACCTCGTCATTTATATTAGGTATATCTCCTAATGCTATCCCTCCCTGCTCCCCCCACCCCACAACAGGCCCCGGTGTGTGATGTTCCCTTCCTGTGTCCATGTGTTCTCATTGTTCAATTCCCACCTATGAGTGAGAACATGCAGTGTTTGGTTTTTTGTTCTTGCGATAGTTTGCTGAGAATGATGGTTTCCAGCTTCATCCATGTCCCTACAAAGACATGAACTCATCCTTTTTTATGGCTGCATAGTATTCCATGGTGTATATGTGCCACATTTTCTTAATCCAGTCTATCATTGTTGGACATTTGGCTTGGTTCCAAGTCTTTGCTATTGTGAATAGTGCCGCAACAAACATATATGTGCATGTGTCTTTATAGCAGCATGATTTATAATCCTTTGGGTATATACCCAGTAATGGGATGGCTGGGTCAAATGGTATTTCTAGTTCTAGATCCCTGAGGAATCGCCACACTGACTTCCACAATGGTTGAACTAGTTTACAGTCCCACCAACAGTGTAAAAGTGTTCCTATTTCTCCGCAACCTCTCCAGCACTTGTTGTTTCCTGACTTTTTAATGATCGCCATTCTAACTGGTGTGAGATGGCATCTCATTGTGGCTTTGATTTGCATTTCTCTGATGGCCAGTGATGATGAGCATTTTTTCATTTGTCTTTTGGCTACATAAATGTCTTCTTTTGAGAAGTGTCTGTTCATATCCTTCGCCCACTTTTTGATGGGGTTGTTTGTTTTTTCTTGTAAATTTCTTTGAGTTCATTGTAGATTCTGGATATTAGCCCTTTGTCAGATGAGTAGATTACAAAAATTTTCTCCCATTCTATAGGTTGCCTGTTCACTCTGATGGTAGTTTCTTTTGCTGTGCAGAAGCTCTTGAGTTTAATTAGATCCCATTTGTCAATTTTGGCTTTTGTTGCCATTGCTTTTTGTGTCTAATCTTAATTACATTCCAAACTTCCCACCCTCTCAAATGCCATAGTCAGGTTTTTTTCACCCTCTTAATGTTGTTGCAATGAGGATAAAGTTTCATCATGAGTTTTGGAAGGTACAAATACTAAAACCATAGCATCATTCTAATGGATGTGAGGTAATATATCATTGTGGTTTTGATTTGCATTTGATATGATTTATTCTGAGACTCTTTTTCATGTTTTTATTGGCAATTTGTATATTTCCTTTGGACAAATGTCATTCAAGTCCTTTGCCCATTTTGTAAACAGCTTGTTTTGCTGTTGTAGAGTTATTTATATAGTCTGTTAACTCCTTATCAGATGTAAGATTTGCAAACATTTTCTCCCATTCCATGGATTACCTTTCCAGTCTATTGATTGTGTCCTTTGATGTCAAGATCGATTATTTTTAAAAACTGATATTTATAATGCAGATAAAAGAGCTTCATTGCATAAAAGTAATGACCAATACATTCCACAGAGGAGTCTGGGCTCTTCCCCTTAATTTTATTCCTTCTAGCCATGCCCCGGAGGATATGTGTCATTGTCATCACCTCCCCCAATAGCCTATCCAGATAGAATTTATATGTGAGAGGAAAGTCTCACTGATTAACGCTACATCAAGATTCCTCCTACATGTACCCAGTTCAGGCAGCTTCTCAGAGCAAGCTGAAGGCTAAGCCCCTCATTGGTTCACTAGCAACTTTGTAGTGACTCAGCTTTCACAGTCTGTACTTCACTTTCTCTGTCTTGGCTGCTGTTTTTCGATAACTTGTAATTTGGATTCTGATTATACATTATTTAACTTATGTCTCCTAACTCCACAAGAGATTATGTCTGACACTGTATCTGCCATTTCTTCACAATCTACCTGACATACTACTATCCACTCTAGACACTGAAGCTTCTTCTTGGGTGCATTTCTTTATGTGTAAATGAGAATCATCATCATAGTGCTTCTTTCTTAGAGCTTTTTATTGTTGTTATAAATATTAATGGATGTAATATATGTAAAGCATTGCATAACGTCCTATTAAAAGGCATATTCTCAATAAATGATTATGACTGCTGTTGCTTATATGACACAATTCATGCTGTATCCCCAGTTAGCTGCTTCTTTGAATGGCTGCATCACCTCTTAATTATCTATTGCATTCCTGGCATAATCATGGAGCATCTTCACTGGCCTTGGGCTGCTTAGCTCTAGCTTTAGACATCTTGTTATGTAAAAAAAGAATAAAAGTTAAAACAAATCACTAGCCAAGAAATCCTGTTTGATTTATTCTTTGTTGTATTTATAATTTATTTACAGTTGAGTTTTATCTTAATTGACATAAGAAGCAAAGGTTAACTTTAATCATGGATACATAAGTGTATATATGAAATATAGAGGTTTCATAACAAGTGGATTATAGAAAGCAGCTTAGTCTAAATAGTCTGGGCCAGGCCGAGGGCAGTGGCTCACGCCTATAATCCCAGCACTTTGGGAGGCTGAGGCAGGCGGATCACCTGAGGTCAGGAGTTCAAGACCAGCCTGAGCAAAATGGAAAAACCCCATCTTTACTAAAAATACAAAATTAGCCAGAAGTGGTGGTGCACACCTGTAATCCCAGCTACTGGGCTTGAACCTAGGGGGCGGAGGTTGCGGTGAGCCGAGGTTGTGCCATTGCACTGCAGCCTGGGCAGCAAGAGTGAAACTGTGTCTCAAAAAAAAAAAAAAAAAAAATCTGGGCCAGCCTCTTGCATCCTACTTCTTCTCCTTTAAGTCTAAGATGTCTAGGTCTGTGGTGATGCCTTTGGTTGGATTTATCCATCCTAAGTCAAGGTGAACATGCAGCATAGAGCACAGTGCTCAGACCCTACTACTACAAGATGAGTGACTTAGACTCTACCAGTAAGGGCCAGATGTATAAGAGGAAGAATATATTGGGGTATCTTTAGGTGTGCTTAACTAATAGGGTACGATAGGTAAAAGGGGTTCCCCCTACCTGAAACCTGACCTTAACAGACACTGGACACTAACATAACCTGATGAGCTTTGAAAAATCTGATTGGCAACTCCTTTACCTTTAGAGAGGGCATAATCCCGAAGGTGGCCAAAACAGTATAAATTTGCCTGACCTTTCTGCCCGTATTTTTGCTTATGCCCATTCAGGAAAGAAATTTTATATTCAAAAAAAAAAGTGAAAAAGCAAAAGTGGGAAGAAAAAATGTTAATGAATATAACAATTCCTTACAGTAAAGTAAGTATCATAAACATTGTAAATCACATTCAGTCTTTTTTTCTTTTTATTGTTAAGCTCAAAGTGATTCCTTATATAAATCTACTCTTTTCTCTAGTGCTTACCTGTTAAGGTTACCACATTGCAGATAAACTATAGTCTCCATATATTGCATCCAGCTTCAATTAAAAAAAATGGAGCAGGAACATATTTAGAGTGTTCCTATGGTAAATGATGCGCACTTGAAAATCAGCCCAAGTATAGTTCTGATTTTCTCATAATAAAGAATAGACTGTAAAACTGTGTTTTATTATTGATTGTATGATAAGCAGTTTTAATGCTATAATCAGACTCAATGTGAAAATTATGGCCCTAACAGGAATTAATAGACAACTTTCCTAATGGGCCAATGCTTCTGAAATATATGTCTCTCTCTCTCTCTCTCTCTCTCTCTCTCTCTCTCTCTATATATATATATATATATATATATATACACACACACACACACACACACACACACACACACACAAGCAGACAAGAGAAGAGAAGAGACAACTGCTAGCTACCAAGGCTTCCACAATATATCTGAGTTCCCAGTCTGCTTTCTTTGCAATTATGAGGCTGACAGCTTAGTTGATTTGCCCCACTTCCACCTCTCTCCCCAAATCACATTTATACCATCTGTCTTTAACATATAGTCAAAGCATTTCAGCTTTCTTATGGTCTTGGAAAAAGCCCCATTCAAATGGTTAAAAGGCATCATCTCGAAGGAACCAATCGAGAAGAGAGGGTGAGACAGGGATAAAAGTTTTCACTCTGGTCGTGGATTCTATCCAGAACAAGAAGTTCGACTTTTAGGTTTCAGGCCTCCTTTGACTTGAAGGTTGGGTTTCACAGGTGACCCATCCCTGTCTACCTAGAAATTTGTGTGTCTCCTGTCACTATCAGATAGACACTTTGTACTATTTTTCACTTAAGAAAACATTTTCACACAGAGGTGGAGCAAGATGGTGACTAGAAGGTTCCACTGATTGTCCCCCTCACAAGGACACCAAGTTAACAACTATCTACACAGATAAAACACCTTCATAAGAACCAAAAGTCATATGAGCATTCATAGTACCTGGTTTTAACTTCACATCGCTAAATGGGCAATGAAGAGATTTTTAAAAAACAGGCCAGAATCCTTGACGGCACCCCTACCACCACCGCCCACCCCCGGTAGTGGAGGCTTGGTGCAGAGAGGTTCTCTTGGTCATGCGGAGGAGAAAACAGTAATTGTGAGGCATAGAACTTAATGCTGTTTTGTTAGAGAAGAAAAGAGTACTGGACCAAACTCAATTGTTGCCTGCCCACAGAAGGGGCATTTAAAGCAACCCTAGCCAGAGGGGAATTATCTCCCCCAGTGGTGAAAACTTGAGTGCCCACAAACCTCACCACCCAGGGCCAAAGTGCTCTCTTTGGTAAAGTTTAAGTAAAGTTGAAAAACAGTCTAGGTAGGCTGTAAGGACTGAAGCTCTTGGGCGTGTCCTAAGGCTGAAGTAGTCCCAGAGACAGTGGACTGTGTGGGGGACAGGCAATACACTGAGACATACTGAGGCAGCCAGAGGAGTCCTGGCATTACCCCTTCCCTAACTCCAGGTTAGGGAAGCTCCAAAAGATATCTCTTCCTTCTGCTTGAGTGGAGGAGAGAAATGAATGAGGAGGACTTTGTCTTGCATCTTAGATACCAGCTCAGCCACGGCAGGATAGGCACCTGTCAGAATCATAAGGCCCCTTATTTAGGCCCTAGCTCCCAGATTACATTTCCAGATACACCCGTGGCTAGAAGGGAACCCACTGCCTTACTGCTAACTGAAGAGCCCTAGGGCTCTAAATAATCAGCAACAATATCCAGGTACTACATCAAGGGCCTTGGTGAGCCTCTGAGACTTGCTGGCTTCAGGTGAGACTCAGAACCTTACCAGCTGTGGTGGATATGGGGCAACAGGCCTTCTGCTTGAGAAAAGCAGAGGGAAAAGTAAAAAGGACTTCGTCTTGCACCTTAGGTACCAGCATGGCCTTGGTGGGTAGAACACCAAGTGGGCTTTTGGGGTCCTAATTCCAGGACTTAAATCTTGGACAGCATTTCTGGACCTGCCCTGAGCCATGGGGGAGCCCACTGTTATGAAGGGTGAGTCCCAGGCCAGGCAGCATTCACAAGCTGACTTAAGAGACCTTATGCATTAAGAGAACATTAGTGGTAGCTTGGCAGTACTCTTTCTGACCAGGAGTGGTGGTACCTATGGGTTGAGGCTCCTCTCCCTTCAGAAAGGGGAGAGAAGAGCAGGAAGAACTGTATTTTGTGATGTGAGTTGCCAGCTCAGCCCACAATACAATAGAACACCAGGTAGAATTCTAAGTTTTTTTACTCTAGTTTCTGACTCCTAGATGGCACTTCTGGACCCACCTGAGGATAAGGGATTTCACCTCCCTGAAGGGGAAGTGATATGGTTTTGCTGTGTCGCCACCCAAATCTCATCTTGACTTGTAGTTCACGTAATCCGCACATGTCATGGGAGGGACCAGGTGGGAAGTAATTAGATCATGGGGGCAGTTCCCCCATGCTGTTCTCATGATAATGAGTGAATATCACAATATCTGATGATTTTATAAGCATCTGGCATTTCCCCTGCTTGCATTGACTCCATTCTGCTGCCCTGTGAAGAAGGTGTCTGTCTCTCCTTTGTCTTCCACCATGATTATAAGTTTCCTGAGGCCTTCTCAGCAACACGGAACAATGAGTCAATTAAACCTTTTTCCTTTATAAATTACCCATTCTCAGGTATTTCATCATGGCAGTGTAAAAACAGACTAATACAAGAGGACACATGCCTAGCTGGTTTTACCACATGCCTATTGTAGAGTCCCTGGGCCTTGAGTGGACATAAATAGTAGCCAAAGAGTAGTTATAGCAGGCCTTCGGCACGGTGCTGGCTTCAGCTCTGACCCAGAGCAGTAATAGTGATGGTGGCCACAGAGGGGCTTGTGTCTGTCACTCCACCCCCAGTGTTAGGTGGCTTAGAAAAAGAGAGACAGAAACTTGGTCTTGGAGAAATTAAGGGAAGAGAACAAGAGTCTCTGCTTGGTAACCCAGAGAATTATCCTCAATCTTGTCCAAGACCATCAAGGCAGTACTCCTACAAGTATGCAAAAACCACAGTGTTACTGGACTTGAGGTGCCCCCTAAAGCAAAATCAGCTTAGATTAAAACACTCAACTCCTTTTAAATATCTGGAAAGCCTTCCCAAGAAAGATAGGTACAAACACACCCAGACAGTGAAGACTACAATAAATACCTCACTCTTAAATGACCAGACACAGACAAACATCTACAAGTATCAGGATCATACAGGAAAACGTGATCTCACTAAATGAACTAAATAAGGCACCAGGGACTAATCCTGGAGAAACAAATAGATGCGACCTTTCAGACCGAGAATTCAAAATAGCTGTGTTGAGGAAACAAAGAAATTGAAGATAACACAGATAAATAATTCAGAATTCTATCAGATAAATTTAACAAAGAGATTGAAATAATTACAAAGAGTCAAGCAGAAATTGTGGAGCTAAATAATGCAATTGGCATACTGAAGAATACATCAGAGTCCTTTAACAGCAGAATGGATCAAGGAGAATAAATAATTAGTCAGCTTAAACACAAGATATTTAAAAATATATTCAGAGAATAAAAAAGAAAAAGAAAGAATAAAAACATGCCTACAACCTCTAGAAAATAACCTCAAAATTGCAAATCTAAGCTTTACTGGTCTTTATGAGAAGGTGGAGAAAAAGATAGGGGTAGAAAGAAAAAAAAGAATTATAAAAGCATGCCTACAAGCTCTAAAAAATAACCTCGAAAGGGCAAATCTGAGCTTTATTGGCCTTAATGAGAAGGTAGAGAAATAGACGGGGTAGAAAGTTTATTCAAAAGTATAATGACAGAAAACATCCTAAACCTAGAGAAACATATCAACATCCAGGTACAGGGAGGTTATAGAACACCAAGAAGATTTAACCCAAAGAAGACTGCAACAAGGCATTTAATAATCAGAATTTCAAAGGTCAGAGATAAAGAAGGATCCCAAAAGCAGCAAGAGAAAAAAATAACATACAATTGAGCTCCAATACATCTGGCAGCAGACTTTTCAGTGGAAACCTTACAGGCCAAGAGAGGGTGGCATGACATATTTAAAGTGCTGCAGGTAAAAACCTTTTGCCCTATAGTAGAATATCTGCCAAAAATATCCTTTTATCCTGATGGAGAAATAAAGCCTTTCCTATACACACGAAAGCTGAGGGATTTCATCAAAAGCAGACATGTCCTACAATAAATGCTTAAGAGAGTACTTCAGTCAGAGAGAAAAGGACATTAATGAGCAATAAATAATCACCTGAAGGTAAAAAAAAGAAAGAAAATAATCTTACTGGTAATAGTAAGTACACAGAAAAACAAAGAATATTATAGCACTGTAAATGCGGTGTGTAAACTACTCTTACTCTAAGTAGAAACACTAAATGATGAACTAATCAAAAATAATAACTACAACTTTTCAACACACAGTACAACAAAATATAAATAGAAAAAGCAAAAAATTAAAAAGTGGGGTGACAAAGTTTTTATAACTTTTATAAGGCAAGTTTTTATAACTTTCTTTTTGCTTCGTTGTTTGTTTATACAAATAGTGTTAAGTTGTTATCAAATTACAATGAATTAAAAGATAGTATTTGCAAACTTCATGGTAACCTCAAATAAAATAACATACAATGGATACACAAAAAATTAAAAGCAAGACTACGTGAAATCACAAGAGAAAAATCATCATAACTAGAGGAAGACAGATAAACTTAAGAAAGAAGTGAAGATCACAAGAAAAGCAGAAAACAAATAATAATTCAGCAGGAGTAAGTCCTTACTTATTAATAACATTGAATGCAAATGGACTAAACTCTCCAATCAAAAGACATAGATTGGCTGAATAAATGAAAAAATAAAATCCATTGATCTGTTGCCCAAAAGAAACCCACTTCACCTATAAAGATGCACATAGACTGAAAATAAAGGGATGAAAAAAATTCCATGATTTGACTCTCTGATTGTCTATTGTTGGTGGATAGGAATGCTTGTAATTTTTGCGCATTGATTTTGTATCCTGAGACTTTACCAAAGTTGCTTATCAGCTTAAGGAGTATTTGGGCTGAGACAATGAGATTTTCTAAATATAGGATCATATCATCTGCAAACAGAGACAATTCGACTCCCTCTCTTCCTATTTGAATACACTTTATTTATTTCTCTTGCCTGATTGCCCTGGTGAGAACTATCAATACTATGTTGAATAGGAGTGGTGAGAGAGGGCATCCTTTTCTTGTGCCAGTTTTCAAAGGGAATGCCTCCTGCTTTTGCCCATTCAGTATGATATTGGCTGTGGGTTTCTCATAAATAGCTCTTATTATTTTGAGATACATTCCATCAATACCTAGTTATTGAGAGTTTTTAAAATGAAGGGATGTTGAATTTTATCAAAGTCCTTTCTGTATCTATTGAGATAATCATGTGGTTTTTGTCATTGGTTCTGTTTATGTGATAGATAATGTTTATTAATTTGCATATGTTAAAACAGCCTTGCATTTCAGGGATGAAGCCAACTTGATCACGGTGGATAAGCTTTTTTTTAGATGTGCCAGAAAACTCCCATTGACAATTCTTACAAAGAGAATAAAATAGCTAGGAATACAGCTAACAAAGGACATGAAAGACCTCTTTGAAGAAAACTACAAACCACAGCTCAAGGAAATAAGAGAGGGCACAAACAAATAGAAACACATTCCATTCTCATGAATAGAAAAAAGTCAATGAAAATGGCCATACTGCCCAAAGTAATTTATAGATTCAATGCTGTTTTCATCCAACTAACATTGACATTCCTCACAGAATTAGAAAAGAACTACATTAAAATTCATATAAAACCAAGAGAGCTCACATATCCAAGACAATCCCAAGCAAAAAGAACAAAGCTGGGGACATTGCACTACCTGATTTCAAACTATACTACAAGGCTACAGTAACCAAAACAGCATGGTACTGGTACCAAAACAGACATATAGACCAATGGAACAGAATAGTGACCTCAGAAATAAGACCACACATCTACAACCATCTGATCTTCAACAAACCTGACAAAAACAAGCAATGGGAAAAGGATTCCCCATTTAATAAATGGTAGTGGGAAAACTGGGAGCCATATTCAGAAAACTGAAATGGGACCCCTTCTTTACACTTTATACAAAAATTAACTAAAGATGGATTAAAGACTTAAATGTAAAACTCCAAACCATAAAAACCCTGGAAGAAAACCTATGCAATACCATTCAGGGCATAGGCATGGGCAAAGATTTTATAAAGAAATGGCCTAAAGAATTGCTAAATAAAGAAATGGCCGAAAGCAACAAATGCTAAAATTGACAAGTGGGATCTAATGAAATTAAAGAACTTCTGCAAAGCAAAAGAAACTATCATCAGAGTGAACAGGCAACCTATAGAATGGGAGAAATCTTTTGCAATCTACCCATCTGACAAAGGTCTAATATCCAGAATTCACAAGGAACTTAAACAAGTTTACAGGAATAAACAGGCTGAGCGCAGTGGCTCACACCTGTAATCCCAGCACTTTGGGAGGCTGAAGCAGGCAGATCACGAGGTCAGGATTTTGAGACTAGTTTGGCCAACATAGTGAAACTCCATCTCTACTAAAGATACAAAAAATTAGCCAGGTGTGGTGGCACGCACCTGTAATCCCAGCTACTTGGGAGACTGAAGCAGGAGAATCGCTTGAACCCAGGAGGAGGAGGTTGGAGTGAGCCGAAATAACACCATTGCACTCCAGCCTGGGCAATAGGGTGAGACTCCATCTCAAAAAAAAAAAAAAAAAAAAAAAAAAAAAAAAAAAAAGAATAGAAAAGGAAAAGGGAAAAACAACCCCATCAAAAAGTGGGCAAAGGATATGAACAGACAGAAGACATTTATACAGCCAATAAACATATGAAAGAAAGCTCAACACCACTGATCATTAGATAAATGCAAATGAACACCAAAATGAGATACCATCTCATGCCAGTCAGAATGGCGATTATTAAAAATTCAAGAAACAATAAATGGTGGCAAGGTTGTGGAGAAATAGAAACACTTTTATATTGTCAGTGGGAATGTAAATTAGTTCAAGCATTTTGGAAAACAGTATGGCAATTCCTCAAGGATCTAGAACCAGAAATACTATTTGACCTAGCAATCCCATTACTGGGTATATACCCAAAGGAATATAAATCATTCTGTTATAAAGATACGTCCATATGTATGTTTATTGCAGCACTATTCACAAGAGCAAAGACATTGAACCAACCCAAATGCCCATCATTGATAGACTGGATAAAGAAAATGTGGTGAATATATACACCATGGAATAATATACTGCTACAAAAATGAATGAGATCATGTCCTTTGCAGGGACATGGATGAAGCTGGAAGCCACTATTCTCAGAAAACTAATACAGGAACAGAAAACCAAACATCACATGTTCTCATTATTAGGAAGGAGTTGAACAATGAGAACACATGTACACAGGGAGGGGAACAACACACACCTGGGCCTGTCAACGGAGGGCAAAGGAGGGAGAGCATCAGGACAAATACCTAATGCATGGGGGGCTTAAACCCTAGGTGACGGGTTGACAGGTGCAGCAAACCACTGTGGCACACGAATACTTATGTAACAAACCTACACGTTCTGTGCATGTATCCCATAACTTAAATTATGACGTAGTAAAAAAAAATAAAATTTTAAAAAGGAAATTTCATGCCAGTGGAAACCAAAACAGAGCAAGAGTTGCTAATCTTACAGCAGACAAAAGAGATTTGAAGAAAAAACTATAAAAAGAGACAAAGAAGGTCACTATATAATGATAAAGGGTTAAATTCAGCAAAAGGATACAACTAGTTTAAATATATTTGCAGCAGACATGGGAGCAGCTGGATGTAAAAAGGAAATTTTATTAGAGTAAAGAGAGCTATAGGCCCCAATACAATAATAGCTGGACACTTCAACACCCCACTTTCAGCACTGGACAGATCTTCCAGGCAGAAAATAAACAAAGAAACAACAGACTTAATCTGCACTGTAGGCCAAATGGACCTAATAGATATTAACAGAACATTTCATCCAATGGCTGCACAATGCACATTTTTTTTTCCCTCACCATATGCATCATTCTCAAAGGACAGACCACATGTTAGGTCACAAAACAAGTCTTAAAACATTCAGAAAAGCTAAAATAATATCATCCATCTTCTCAGATGGAATCAAACTACAAATTAAATAGAAGATAAATTTTATAAATCATACAAATACATGGAAATTAAACAATATCCTCCTGAATGACCAGTGGGCCAATGAGATACTAAGAAGAAAACTGAAAATATTTTTGAAACAAGTGATTATAATAACATAACATGCCAAAACCTATGGGATACAGCAAAAGAAGTACTAAGAGGAAAGTTTATAGCTTTAAGCTTTATAGCTATAAGGCACTTTGTAGCTATAAGTGCCTACATCAAAGAAAGAAAAAAACTTCAAATGAACAATCCAATGATGTACCTTGAAGAACTGGAGAAGCAAGAGCAAACCTAACTAAAACCAGCACATGAAAATAAATAATAAAAATTAGAGCAGAAATAAATAAAACTGAAGTAAAAGAATTAAAAATTCAATGAAAAAAATTTTTTTTGAAAAGTTAAACAAAATAGACAAACCTTAAATCTGACTATGAAAACAAAAAGATCCAAATGAATAAAATCAGAAATGAAAAAGCAGACATTACAATTGATAATGCAGAAATTTAAAGGGTCATTGGTTGCTACTATGAGCAACTATATGCCAATAAACTGGAAAATCTAGAAGAAATGGATGAATTCCTAGAAACATACAATCTACCAAGATTAAACCAGGAAGAAATCCAAAACCTGAACAAACCAATAACAAGTAACAAGATTGAAGCTGTAATAAAAAGTAAAAGCCCAAGACCTAATGGCGTCACTATTAAATTCTAGCAAACATCTAAAGAAGAACTAATACCAATTCTACTCAAAATATTTTGACAAACAGAGGAGGAGATAATACTTCCAAACTCATTCTACAAGTAGTACAGGGTACCTTAATACCAAAGCCACCCAAAAACGAACGAAAGAAGGAGGAAGGAAGGAAGGGAGGAAAGGAAAGAAGAGGAGAGGAGGGGAGGGGAGGGGAGGGGAGGAGAGGAAAAACTAGAGTCCAATATCTCTAGTAAATATTGATGCAAAAATTCTCAACAAAATGCTAGCAAACAAATTAAACAATACAATGGAAAGACTATTGATCATGATCATGGGATTTGTCAATGGGGTGGAAGGATGGTTCAACATATACAACTCACTCAGTGTGATACATCATATCAACAGAATGAAGGATAAAAACCTTATCATTTCAACTGAAGCTGAAAAACATTTGATAAAATTCAACATCCCTTCATGATAAACACCCTCAAAAAACTGGTATTAGAAGGAACATACTCTAGAATAATAAAACCATAAATAACAAATCCACAGTTAGTATCATACTCAATGGAGAAAAACTGAAAGCCCTTCCTCTAATATCTGGAACATAATAAGAATGCCCATTGTCACCACTGTTATTCAGCATATTACTGAAAGATCTAGCTAAAGCAATAGGACAAGAGAAAGATATAAAGGGCACCCAAATTGGAAAGGAAGAAGTCCAAGTATCCTTGTTTGCAGATGATATAATCTTAAATTTGGAAAAACCTAAAGACTCCACAGGAAAACTATTGGAACTTATAAACAAATTCACTCATTTCAAGATGCAAAATCAACATACAAAAATCAGTAGCATTTCTATATGCCAACAGTGAACAATGAAAAATAAATTTAAAAGTAATCCAATTTACACTAGCCACACATAAAATTAAATATCTAAGAATTAACCAACAAAGTGAAAGATGTCTATAATGAAAACTGTAAAGCACTGATGAAAAAAATTGAGGAGGATACAAAATCATTGAAAAATATTCTATGTTCATGGATTGGAAGAATCAAAACTGTTAAAATGTCCATACTACCAAAGCAATCTACAGATTCAATGAAATCCTTATCAAAATACAAATGACGTTCTTCACAGAAATAGAAAAAAAAATCTTAAAACTTATATGGAACCACAAAAGACCCAGAATAGCCAAAGCTATTCCAAGCTAAAAGAACATAATTGGAGGAATTACCTGGCTTCAAATTATACTACAGAACTTTTGTAACCAAAACAGCATGGCACTGGCATAAACACAGACAGATAGAACAATGAAACAGAATGAAGAACCCATAAAACAGTCCCCACACCTACAGTAACTTATTTTAGACAAAGGTGCCAGAACATAACAGTAAGGAAAGGAAAGTCCCTTCAATAAATAGTGCTAGGACAACTGGGTGTCTATATGCAAATGAATGAAACTGTACCCCTATTTCTCACCATATACAAAAATAAAATAAAAATGAATTAAAGAATTACATCAACACCTCAAACCATGAAACTACTATAAGAAAACATTGAGGAAAATACTTAGGACATTGGTCTGGGCAAGAATTTGAGTGATACCCTGTAAGCACAGACAACCAAAGCAAAAATGAGCAAATGGTATCATGTCAAGTTAAAAAGCTTCTGCACACCAAAGCATACAATCAACAAAGTGAAGAAACAGCCACAGAATGGGAGAAAATATTTGCAAACTACCTATCTGACAAGGGATTAATAACCACACTATATTAAGATCTCAAACATTCTATAGGAAAACATCTAATAATTTGATCAAAAGAGGGGCAAAATATTTGAAGAGAACTTTCTCAAAATAGGAGATACAAATAACAAACAGGGATATGAAAAGGAGCTCAAAATCATTATCAGAGAAATGCAAATCAAAACTATAATGAGATACCATCTCAACCCTGCTAAAATGGCTTATATCCAAAAGACAAGCAAAAGCAAATGCTAGTGAGGATGTGGAGAAAAGGGAACACTTGTGTATGTTTAATGGGAATGTAAATTAATACAACCACTATGGAGAACAGTTTGGAGATTCCTCAAAAAAAAAAAAAAACTAAAAATAGAGCTACCATAGAATCAGGCAATCCCACTGCTGGGTAGAAAGGAAAGGAAATCAGTATATCAAAGAAATATCTGCACTCCTATGTTTGTTGCAGCACTGTTTACAATAAGCTAAGATCTGGAAGCAACATAAGTGTCCATGGACAGATGAATGGATATAGAAAATACAGTACATATACACAATGGAGTACTATTCATCCATAAAAAGAAATAAGATCCAATCATTTGCAACATGGATGGAACTGGAGATCATTATTTTAAGTGAAATAAACCAGTCACAGAAAGACAAACATCACATGTTCTCTCTTATTTGTGGGATCTAAAAATCAAACCAATTGTACTTATGTACATGGAGAGTAGAAGGATGGTTACCAGAGACTGGAAAGTGTGGTAGGGGGCTGGTCTGGTTAATGGGTATAAAATAACTAGTTAGAAAGAATGAATAAGACCTAATATTGATGGCATTGCAGCTCAATGGATAGGTGCTTGGGCCAATGGATGCCCCATTCTTTGTGATATTCTTGTTTCACATCACATGCCTATATCAGAACATCTCATGTACCCATTACATGTAGACACCTACTATGTACACCACAAAAATTTTTTAAAAACATAAAAAACTATAAAAAGGAAAACATTTTCCTATACATTATTTTATTAGATTATGAGAAAATTGGTAAAGTGGAGACAGTACTCAACTTACATCACAAATGTTATGTTTGAATTTTCACCCATCCTCTTACTATCTACAACTCCTTGAACATGCCTTTACACATCTCTATTTCAAGAGTGTATTTTGAGCCTATTCATTTTAGGTATATGTTGCGGGAAATAGTGCAACTTAAATTAACTATTCACTTGAGTTATATTTAAAATAGTTTTGATATTTTGAATTCTGACTCTCAGTCTTATTCTTAGGACTGTGTTATATGCTTCCAAATGTTATGTTTAATCGTCAGAAATACTCTGAAAACTGTTATCAACTATAGAATATTTTTAAAGGTTGTGCAAAGTATCTTGGGGGTGGGGTGACTACCACAGTCAAATAGGCATGCAATACATTTTGTTGAATGTAATATAGATATGCCTAAAGTTGAAGCATTTAGTTTGTTTCCTGTTTTTCATTTAACAGTATTATAACTAAGGAATAGGTAAGCTATTTAACGTGCCAGATTTTTCACAGGTACTTATCTGATTTCCAATGTAAAGTCCTTCTTTGGCAAGGCATGGTGGCTCATGCCTGTAATCCCAGCACTTTGGGAGGCCAAGATGGGAGGATCTCTTGAGGCCAGGAGTTCAAGACCAGCCTGGTCAACATAGTCAGATTCCATCTCTTACAAAAAAATGAAATTAAAAAAAAGAAATAAAGTCCTTCTTATTCAACTACAAAATTACATTTATTAATTATAATGCCCATATGGCAAAAGTCAAAATGTGTAGCACTTTATTTTACTTTCATAGGCTTTCATGATAACCCTATCCTTTTTAGAAATACCTGTTCCTAAAATGTCTTCTTTTCTTTTGCCTTCTTTCTTTTATTTTTCTCTTCAATATAACTCTAACTTAAAGTTAAAGAGCAGGAAGCCTGAAAAAATCTTTCCAGTATTCTCTGTATCACTGCAACATAAAATTAAATGAAAGTAGGTTAGAGAAAATATTCCACAAGACCTGCATGAGTTCCTTATGTAGTCTGCCACTTTTCAACTCTCCCTCTTCTGGGATACAGGGTAATTTATTTTGAGAGTAGGATTTTCCTGATGTCTTGGTCTTCATTCTTTGCCCCTTTTTAAGCTTGAAATACTCTGAGACCTTTTATTAACTGAACTAAAATGATTCCCCTTAGAGGCCTGTTTTGTAGCTTTGTAAAAGTTTGCACTTTCCCCTTAAGTGTCACAAATGTTATCAGTGGAAGCTGTGAAAAGCATATAGTGCTGTTAAGTCCTGTAAAAATTATGTTCCCAAAACAATTTCCTTGCTGCAAATAAATCTCAGTGAGTGCTCTGGTTGCTGAACATTGAAATTAGAAAGCAGTTTCCCAAATCGTAACATCCATTGCTCCTTTTCCCTTTGCCAGAGAAACTTGCTACAAAAAGACCAACAAGAAGAGAAAGAACTGGGAGAAACATCTATTGTGTATTTCTCAGTTTGCAGTTTCTGGTGACCCCAATCCAACCAAGTCACACAAATAGCCATACTTACCATAAAGCCATGATATAACTATTTTTACATGGAATTTACCACTGACTGGGTGTTACGTTGTTGTCTAAGATCACATGTTACTCATTTTATTCCCCAGTGCCTAATTACACTATGGTAGGTTAAAGGTGAAACTGAATGGTTATTTAAATATGAGAAAGATGACACGAGCTAATCTTAGTATTGTTTTTAAGCCAATTCTAAATATGCTTCTTTTTTTAGTGGTTTTGTTGTTCAACACCTTTGACCAAAAAAAGTTCAAATTATAAAATTGTATCACCACCACCATTTTTAGTGTCAGAGAAACACTAAATCACCACCATTTTTAGTGTCAGAGAGAATTAGCTATTAGAAACTGAAACAAAAAGAGCTACGCTTGCATGTCTCTTTCTATGGGATTATGTAGTCTATTATTTCTACTTCTCTGCTGATGTCTATTCAAGGTTATCTCTCTGTAGATCAGTGATATTTCTTTCCACATGGGAGAAGATATGTAGCAAAAGTTCGCATATATCTCAACTCACACTCTAAAGACAGACTCATTAAGATCTCTAAATCTCAGTTCCTAATTTCTGAGAAACTGCTTTCTCATAGTTGAGTGTTTCAATCAGCCTATCACTAGGAGATCAAGGCACTGGGGCCCAAAAATAGTGTCCAGGGTCTATTCCAAATGTGTATAATATTAATCTAACACATGTCACCATGAAGATTCTCCCAAACTCATGAAAATGTTATGAATTTAAAGTAAAATTGATGAAAAACGTCCATTGACACATTTCTAAGAGCTGCCCTCTTCAAGTGCTTTTCATATTTCTTCAAGAGCTGCTCCTGAAATAGAAATGTCGATTCACCAACTCCTCGAGTTTCTTGACACATGAATAGCATAAGTTCAGGTTGGGACCCTTCCTAGGAAGCTAGATTCATCTGTTTCCCAGACCATCTCAGCTACAAGCTCAGAGAAGTCTCTACATCAGCCTTGTTATTTTGCCCCATTAAACACTTTAAGGCCTGTTGGTCTTCGGCTTTTAATCTCAAGTAATTATCACCTAGGAGTGCTGGGTACCTCAGGACCCACAGGGGGCAATTCCCTGCAGCTAAGGAAAATGAGAAGGGAGCCAAATGATTAATAGAAATATTTAAGGCAGTGCCTTTATTTTCACCTCTCTGTAACAGTAGTAAAATACAAACAGGCTTTAATTCTTCTTGGAAATATCCAACATTCGAGCTACTCAAATTGAACAGCCAATCCAGTCAATAATGAATGAATATGTTAATATCACAGCCAAGAAATGAGCAGAGTTTGAAATTTACATTAATATTTGCACTAATTATTCTTAAAATGTTCTTCAAAGTGGTGAGCGGTCAATGTAATTACTGATGTCAAGAGATATCATTATTAAAGAGACATGGCCAACAATTGTATTAGGTATAGAAAGAAGCAGAGAAGTAATATCTCATTTTACTGACATGTCTGCCTAGTCTAGAGTCTACTGCAGTAACAATCAACCTCTACATCTCAAAGCCTTAACACAGTAAACTTTGATTTTTTGATCATCTGACAGTCATTAATGAGAGCTATTGTTAATGGCTCCTCTCCAAAGGGTGATCAATTGGCCCAGATAGCTTGTACTTTATTGTGAAATCATCTAAAATAAATGGCTTTTTAGGTCTCTCTAGAAGGCTAAGAGTATTGAATGGCGAAATTGTAAAGCCAAGGGTGGAAATAGCTTACAATTAATTTATTATCGACCAGAACTCAGTCATACAGCCTTCAACCTAAGTAAGTGCAGGAATTGCATTCTTCTTGCATGTTCAGGAAAGAGGTAGTTGTAGTGAATGGTGTTAACTCTGTCTCACCAATTGATTATATTAGATAATTGATTAAAAACAAATATTACTTTTTAGGAAACTAAGCAATGTACTAATTTTTAACATTGAAAAATGAGCTCTTAGGTAGTAAAATACAGAATCTAATATCTTCACTTTTAAAAAAGAAAATGAGAAAGACAGCTAAAATGTCAGTAAGTTTCATAAAATCAAGGCTCTTATCTCTGTCTTACTTAACATGGGATCCCTAGTACTTATAGTACTGCCTTGTATGTTATGCCTAACAAGTATTTCTTAAATAAATAATGTAGATACCAAGTTTATCCTATTTGGCATTATACTTTAGTTCTTAAAGTATGTTTGACTTTCAATATTTTTTGGTGGGGCTGCACAAAATTCTATAATGTCTTCTAATTTGGAGGTTTGTAAACTATATTTCATTGCAAAAGAAATAGGTGTATGGTTTGGGTGATCATTTTTGCTCCATGAGTACCTACTATACCAAGAAAGAAATAATTGACATACACATGTACACACATGCAAATACACAATCCCGGCTGATTCAGTTCCTTATATATGCTACTCACTGTTCTGGGTGCAGTGAACAACACAGAATATGTTCCCTCATGGAATTTATAATCTAAAGTGAAATACAGACAAATAAGAAGATACGTTAGGAAATATATTCTGTTGTATAGCTACTCTCTAAAATTGGGATGAACCCTCAACCTAAAATTTTGTTGGGATATTGAGACTAATGATGCTACAGGTGCACAAAGAGGATATGAAAAGATCTATTACCTAGTTGAGGTTCCTGGGGAGAGCAGGGCAAGACTCTCCTAGCAAGTCTGAAAGGGCTTGAGTGGGCAAAGGGTTAGGGGTTCAAGTCAGGTGAAAATTTCTGCATGTGGGCGGGGTTTTCATAGATTAAATCTCCTGCTGGTGCCAAAGGAGGGCGCAGCCAGACTTTATCAGCTTGCCCACATGTTGGGCACAAGGAAAAGAGGAAGGAGTGAGACTTAAAACCTGTCAGCAGTCAGACATCAAAAAATGGGGTCAGATTCCTCATTACATTTATGTTATAGTGTGTTAAGTGTTGAGGAGAAAAAATGTAGTAAGGCAGGAGAATCAATAGCCTTGAAAAAGTTGCAATTTAGATAGGGTGACCAGGAAAGTCTTCACTAGTGCCTGGAAAGTGCCGATTCGTAGTTTTCTGGGGACATCATAGTCCTTCATGGTCAATATGGAGCACTCAGAAATTACTGAAGTGGTATTTCAGGGACCAATTTAAATGCTGTTGTGGACCAAAAAGAATTTGGGAGTGACTGTTCTTGCTGAGTAGCTTAAACCCCAATTTGGAACCGAATAGCTTTTTTGAGGATCCGAGTTTCTCAAGAAATTCAATTTTTGAGAAACCTCTAGAATTTTCAAAAATAACTAATCATGATAGCTTTCTCTATGTTGGCTCACAGCTGGCTTTGGCTGGTAACTGAAGTTACCCAAAGCCCCCAAATATTCACTTGTCCCAAGGTTAATAATTCCCATTCTATTTCTGCTTATCTTCTCAGAGAATTATTTCTTTAAGTTCATTATTGCTTCTGTGAGTATCCAAATACCAGGACATAGAGCAGAGCTCAGAAACCAATCGGTAGGATCAGCTACACGTGCAAATAAAGGACCAAGAAATCTCCTAGGTATTGCATGGTTGTACTAATTAGTAATAATATAATTAGCAAAATTATAAAAAGAATAAACACATAGTGTATACCATATGTTGAACCATTAGTGTTCTATTGTTGCTGTAATAAATTGCCATCAACTTAAAGGCTTAAAACCATGTAAATGTATTATATTACAGTTCTAGAGGTCAGACTTCCAAAATGGGTCTCAGTGGGCTACAATCGTGTTGTTGGTAAGACTGTGCTTCCTTTTGGAGGCTCTAGGAGAGAATCCATTTCTTCACTCAAACTGGTTATTGGCAGAATTTAGTTTCTTGTGGTTGTAGGAATGAAGTGTTCATTTCCTTGCCCACTGTCAGGTACAGTACAGTGTTAGTTTCTAGAGACTGCTTTTATTCCTTGGTTCGTGACTTCTTCCTGCACCTTTAAGCCAGCAATGGTGCATTGAATACCTCTCACACTTTGGATCTCTCCTGTCTTTTCTTCCACTGTCACATCTCTCTGACCACCACTGGAAAAGGGTCTCTGTTTTTCAGGATTTTCTGACTAGATTAGGCCCATCTGGATAATCCATGATGATCTCCACATCTCGAGATAACCTTAATCACATATTAAAAGTCCCCTTTGCAATGTGAAGAAATGTATCCCCAGGCTACTTTATCAGATACTTTATAATTTACTATTATTATTATTGTTCAGAACACTGATGTCCAAAGTTTGAAAAAAGAAATGCTAACAGTATTTCTAGTAGCTAAAATAGGAAGAGAATTGTGATGAGATCTGTGGAAATACCACACCAAATTTCTAGATAAAAAAGGAATATAATTATGATTTACAGAAAGCTCCATATTTAGATAATTTAAAATAATACCTTGTAAGTGAGCTTTTTGCATATGCAGAAATTGGGCTTAAAGAAAGAAATGAGTGAACGCTTCCAGATATAGTGTCTTAACTTTAAAACTGCTATATTTTGGATGGGTGGCTATAAGGATAGTAATCTTCACTTATATTACTTTTATGCTTCAATACACCTTCACAGATATTGTCATATTTTCTTAAAAAAAAGGATGTGAGGCAAAGTCAAGTATCTTCTTAAAAACAGGTAGAAAATTCTAAATAATTATTTAAAAGTGCAAATCTTAATAACATAGTGAGCTAAGTAGTAATAAGAGCTTAAATTATGCTTACTCTACAGCAGGCACTGCTTTAAGGATTTTAAATATATGAACTTATTTTAATTTGGAAGTGGATGAATTATAATACTATTTACCTACTTCACATATGAGGAACCTGAGGCAAAGATAAATTAAATAACTCTGCTAAGATTATATAGCTAGAAGGAGGCACAGATAGATTTTGAACCTGGGCAATTGGGTTTCTTAATTGGAATGCTGTATGCCAATTTCTAGTCGAGTTTTCATTCCAGAGAGCAACCATTCCTGGTGTCCTTTATATCTGTCTTTCCTTTGTAGACACATAAAGAGGGAAAATGTGTGCATCACTCATTCAGTGGCCATCTATAGCTCACCAGGTTGCTGTTGTATGGGGAGTGTAAAGATAAGCGAGAATCAGTCTTATCACACTGGTTACATCTCTTCACTTTCCTTTAGCAGTTAACATCTTTATTTCAGGTTTCTTTCTCAAGCTGGAGGTGTGGAATACCTGTATGAATGACATATATCTGACTTTGTAACAACTGTGGATTGACTGATAACAAATCTTTAAGGGCCATATGGTGGTAAAATCCCTCGAAGTATACACAAACTGTAAAAACAGATTTAGGACTGTATTCCTCCATCAATATGACAGCCTTGACATGAATAACCGCCATTAGCATTAAAAAGAATTTCCAGGTTAAATCTCCCAGGAGAAAAGATCCAAACCCTGTCATCTATCTCACAGACATACTAAATTATTTCTTATGGAGCATGCGGAATTGCCCAAATCAAACACCCAAATGGAAGCAGTAGAGTTTTAGTGGTGACGGTTCTTAAGGAAGGGCGGAAGCTGTTCACAACCATTAAACAAATTAATGGTCCAATATAACCAGAATCTATTCCTTCTCTATAAACTAGAATAGTGTCAATTATTTTTTCAGTTGCATGCAAGGTAGTTGGAGGACATCTGAGTGCAAAGTCTGGATCATAACAGAGACATTTTAAGACATCAGATGACACAAGTGGGAAGCACCTTATTTTGTAGAATATGCAGTTTTATTGTTCGTATCTTTCTCAAACAAAGAATCCTAAACCTGGCATTTGTCCTTGTCTCTGCTATTTATGCTGTAGTCTACTTGACACGAATAAGGTCCTGTAAGAGCCGGGCAGATGGCTCACACATTCAGAGTACAGATACAGAGCTCCCATGAAAATACAGAAAGGGGTGGCTTTCAAAATTCTTTTCATGAATTTGACATCCTCAGTGAAAGGGCATTTGCTGAAAACACGGAAGTCATTAATACAAAAACCTAATCCATAACATTGACAATGCAATTCAGGCATGTTTGATACAAATTAGATTAAAAATTCATTATTTATCTCTAAGGTCCCTATTCCCTAAGACCATGTCTTCTCCTGTCTAATTACATCATTTTTCCCTCTTTACTATTTACTTTGATTTGATAATTACATCTTTGTCACACTAGCATGAGTTGGGTCTGCCCCATGACTACTTACTCAGCCTATCTCTCTCTACCTGACAGAGGTCCTGCATCAGAGCATAAGAATGATATTCAATGATATAATGTATTCAATGATTAGAAATCAGTCGTCCTCTATCCGCACCCCCCCTCAATTTGGGTTTCCAACATTAATCCAATTCCCTAAATATTTTTGTGAAATTAAAGTTACTACAACTCTTTCACTGACTTTATTAATTGGAAATATTAGACACAATGAAGATTAGATTTACAGTGGCTTACACAGTAGGCAGCTTCTGTTGGCGTGATGGTATCTGGGAAAGAATCTCTTCAGTCCTCTTCACCATGCCATTATGGTCACAAGATCACTGCCTTCATTCGAAGCATCACTGTCCCATCTAAGGGAGGTAGAAGGGAGAGATGGTAGGGTTTTAACGAAATCTATTACTTCTATTCAAGAAAACAAAGAGCTATCTAGATAAACTTTACATAGGACTTAATCATTTTCTCGTAGACCCACATTGAATTTCCCATCTATGCAGAGCTACAAGGTAGGATAGGAAATGTAGGGTTTTAGATTTTAATCCTCTGTAGTCAAAAGTAGCAGGGATATTGTTTGGAAACACCTTTTGGGTAGTCAATCTCAGTTTTTGCTTAATAGTTTGCTTGCAATATAACTTAATTTTTTTACATTAAACTTATTTCTTTTAGTAATTAAGAACTCAATCAAGTGTCCAGAGACTTTAATACAATAACTCAGATTTTTACCACTCATAATTTTCTCACAGCCTCTTCTTCCAACTTTCTAAATTATTAGTCTTATTTTTGTTAGTTTGAGCTTAAAGATATACTGCCTACTTTGTAATTGAGCCCTCAACTCTCATACTCTCTTGAAGTACATCTACACTTCAAGAGAGTAGAGAATAGAGTAGATAAAAGATGAATTTCAGACCTATTTTTCCTTTGAAATAGCTTTATAAACCTGCCTCGAACTTTATTCTTTTTTTTAATTATTATACTTTAAGTTCTAGGGTACATGTGCACAATGTGCAGGTTTGTTACATATGTATACATGTGCCATGTTGGTGTGCTGCACCCGTTAACTTGTCTTTTAGCATTAGGTATATCTCCTAATGCTATCACTCCCCAATCCCCCCACCCCACAACAGGCCCCCAGTGTGTGATGTTCCCCACCCTGTGTCCAAGTGTTCTCATTGTTCATTTCCCACCTATGAGTGAGAACATGCAGTGTTTGGTTTTCTGTCCTTGTGATAGTTTGCTCAGAATTATGGTTTCTAGCTTCATCCATGTCCCTACAAAGGACATGAACTCATCCTTTTTTATGGTGCATAGTATTCCATGGTGTATATGTGCCACATTTTCTTAACCCAGTCTATCATTGATGAATATTTGGGTTGGTTCCAAGTCTTTGCTATTGTGAATAGTGCTGCAATAAACATACATGTGCATGTGTCTTTATAGCAGCATGATTTACAATCCTTTGGGTATATGCCCAGTAATAGGATGGCTGGCTCAAATGGTATTTCTACTTCTAGATCCTTGAGGAATCACCACACTGTCTTCCACAATGGTTGAACTAGTTTACAGTCCCACCAATAGTGTAAAAGTGTTCCTATTTGTCCACATCCTCTCCAGCACCTGTTGTTTCCTGACTTTTTAATGATCGCATAAATGTCTTCTTTTAAGAAGTGTCTGTTCATATCCTTCGCCCACTTTTTGATGGGGTAGTTTGATTTTTTCTTGTAAATTTGTTTAAGTTCTTTGTAGATTCTGGATATTAGCCCTTTGTCAGATGAGTAGATTGTAAAAATTTTCTCCCATTCTGTAGGTTGCCTGTTCACTCTGATGGTAGTTTCTTTTGCTGTGCAGAAGCTCTTGAGTTTAATTAGATCCCATTTGTCAATTTTGGCTTTTGTTGCCACTGCTTTTGGTGTTTTAGACATGAAGTCCTTGCCCATGCCTATGTCCTGAATGGTAATGCCTAGGTTTTCTTCTACGGTTTTTATGGTTTTAGGTCTAACATTTAAGTCTTCAATCCATCTTGAATTAATTTTTGTATAAGGTGTAAGGAAGGGATCCAGTTTCAGCTTTCTGCATATGGCTAGCCAGTTTTCCCAACACCGTTTATTAAATAGGGAATCCTTTCCCATTTCTTGTTTCTGTCAGTTTTGTCAAAGATCAGCATGAAGGGCTGTTGAATTTTGTCGAAGGCCTTTTCTGCATCTATTGAGATAATCATGTGGTTTTTGTCTTTGGTTCTGTTTATATGATGGATTACGTTTATTGATTTGCATATGTTGAACTAACCTTCCATCCCAGGGATGAAGCCAACTTGATCATGGTGCATAAGCTTTTTGATGTGCTGCTGGATTTGGGTTGCCAGTATTTTATTGAGGATTTTTGCATCAATGTTCATCAGGGATATTGGTCTAAAATTTCTTTTTTTGTTGTGTTTCTGCCAGGCTTTGGTATCAGGATGATATTGGCATCATAAAATGAATTAGGGAGGATTCCCTCATTTTCTATTGATTGGAATAGTTTCAGAAGGAATGGTACCAGCTCCTCTTTGTACCTCTGGTAGAATTCGGCTGTGAATCCATCTGGTCCTGGACTTTTTTTGGTTGGTAGGCTATTGATTACTGCCTCAATTTCAGAACTTGTTATTGGTACAAATTCTATCTTGTTTAGTCTTGGGAGGGTGTATATGTCCAGGAAGTTATCCATTTCTTCTATATTTTCTAGTTTATTTGCGTAGAGGTGTTTATAGTATTCTCTGATGGTAGTTTGTATTTCTGTGGTATCAGTGGTGAGATCCCCTTTATCATTTTTTATTGTGTCTATTTGATATTTCTCTCTTTCTTCTTTATTAGTCTTGCTAGCAGTCTATCAATTTTGTTGAACTTTTCAAAAAACCAGCTCCTGGATTCATTGATTTTTGGAGGGTTTTTTTGTGTCTCTATCTCCTTCAGTTCTGCTCTGATCTTAGTTATTTCTTGCCTTCTGCTAGCTTTTGAATGTATTTGCTCTTGCTTCTCTAGTGCTTTTAATTGTGATGTTAGGGTGTCAATTTTAGATCTTTCCTGCTTTCTCTTGTGGGCATTTAGTGCTATAAATTTCCCTCTACACACTGCTTTAAATTTGTCCCAGAGATTCTGGTATGTTGTGTCTTTGTTCTCATTGGTTTCAAAGAACATCTTTATTTCTGCCTTCATTTTGTTACGTACCCAGTAGTCATTCAGGAGCAGGTTGTTCAGTTTCCATGTAGTTGAGTGATTTTCAGTGAGTTTCTTAATCCTGAGTTCTAGTTTCATTGCACTGTGGTCTGAGAGACAGCTTGTTATAATTTCTGTTCTTTTACATTTGCTGAGGAGTGCTTTACTTCCAACTATGTGGACAATTTTGCAATAAGTGTGATGTGGTGCTGAGAAGAATGTATATTCTGTTGATTTGGTGTGGAGAGTTCTGGAAATGTCTATTAGGTCTGCTTGGTGCAGAGCTGACTTCAATTCCTGGATATCCTTGTTAACTTTCTGTCTCATTGATCTGTCTAATGTTGACAGTGGGGTGTTAAAGTCTCCCATTATTAATGTGTGGGAGTCTAAGCATCTTTGTAGGTCTCTAAGGACTTGCTTTATGAATCTGGGTGCTCCTGTATTGGCTGCATATATATTTAGGATAGTTAGCTCTTCTTGTTGAATTGATCCCTTTACCATTATGTAATGGCCTTCTTTGTCTCTTTTGATCTTTGTTGGTTTAAAGTCTGTTTTATCAGAGACTAGGATTGCAACCCCTGCTTTTTTTTTGTTTTGCATTTGCTTGATAGATCTTCCTCCATCCCTTTATTTTGAGCCTATGTGTGTCTCTGCACGTGAGATGGGTCTCCTGAATCCAGCACTCTGATGGGTCTTGACTCTTTATCCAGTTTGCCAGTCTGTGTCTTTTAATTGGAGCATTTAGCCCATTTACATTTGAAGTTAATATTGTTATGTGTGAATTTGATCCTGTCATTATGATGTTAGCTGGTTATTTTGCTTGTTAGTTGATGCAGTTTCTTCCTAGCCTTGATGGTCTTTACAATTTGGCATGTTTTTGCAGTGGCTGGTACCAGTTGTTCGTTTCTATGTTCAGTGCTTCCTTCAGGAGCTCTTGTAAGGCAGGCCTGGTGGTGACAAAATCTCTCAGCATTTGTTTTTCTGTAAAGGATGTTATTTCTCCTTCACTTATGAAGCTTAGTTTGGCTGGATATGAAATTCTGGGTTGAAAATTGTTTGCTTAAAGAATGTTGAATATTGGCCCCCACTCTCTTCTGGCTTGTAGGGTTTCTGCTGAGAGATCCGCTGTTAGTCTGATGGGCTTCCCTTTGTGGGTAACCCGACCTTTCTCTCTGGCTGCCCTTAACATTTTTTCCTTCATTTCAACTTTGGTGAATCTGACAATTATGTGTCTTGGAGTTGCTCTTCTCGAGGAGTATCTTTGTGGCGTTCTCTGTGTTTCCTGAGTTTGAATGTTGGCCTGCCTTGCAAGGTTGGGGAAGTTCTCCTGGATAATATCCTGAAGAGTGTTTTCCAACTTGGTTCCATTCTCCCCGTCACTTTCAGGTACACCAATCAGACGTAGATTTGGTCTTTTCACATAGTCCCATATTTCTTGTAGGCTTTGTTCATTTCTTTTTACTCTTTTTTCTCTAAACTCCTCTTCTCACTTCATTTCATTCATTTGATCTTCAATCACTGATACCCTTTCTTCCAGTTGATCCAATCAGCTACTGAAGCTTGTGCATGCATCACGTAGTTGTCGTGCCATGGTTTTCAGCTCCATCAGGTCATTTAAGGAATTCTCTACATTGTTTATTCTAGTTAGCCATTCATCTAATCTTTTTTCAAGGTTTTTAGCTTCTTTGTGATGGGTTCGAACATCCTCCTTTAGCTCGGAGTAGTTTGTTATTTCCCATCATCTGAAGCCTCCTCTCAACTTGTCAAAGTCATTCTCCGTCCAGTTTTGTTCTGTTGCTGGTGAGGATCTGCGTTCCTTTGAAGGAGAAAAGGCGCTCTGATTTTTAGAATTTTCAGCTTTTCTGCTCTGGTTTCTCCCCATCTTTCTGGTTTTATCTACCTTTCATCTTTGATGATGGTGATGTACAGATGGGGTTTTGGTGTGAATGTCCTTTCTGTTTGTTAGTTTTCCTTCTAACAGTCAGGACCCTCAGCTCCAGGTCTGTTGGAGTTTGCTGGAGGTCCACTCCAGACCCTGTTTGCCTAGGTATCACCAGTGGAGACTGCAGAACAGCGAATATTGCAGAACGGCAGATGTTGCTGCCTGATCCTTCCTCTGGAAGCTTTGTCTCAGAGGGGCACCCAGCTGTATGAGGTGTCAGTTGGCCCCTGCTGGGAGGTGTCTCCAAGTTAGGCTACTCGGGGTCAGGGACCTACTTGAGGAGGCAGTCTGTCCGTTCTCAGATCTCAAACTCCATGCTGGGAGAACCACTACTCTCTTCAAAGCTGTCAGACAGGGACGTTTAAGTCTGCAGAAGTTTCTGCTTCCTTTTGTTCAGCTATGCCCTGCCCCCAGAGGTGGAGTCTACAGAGGCAGGCAGGTGTCCTTGAGCTGGGGTGGACTCCACCCAGTTCGAGCTTCCCAGCCGCTTTGTTTACCTACTCAAGCCTCAGCAATGGTGGACGCCCATCCCCCAGCCTCACTGCCACATTGCAGTTCAATGTCAGACTGCTATGCTAGCAGTGAGCGAGGCTCCGTGAGCGTGAGACCCTCCGAGCCAGGTGCGGGATAAAATCTCCTGGGTGTGCCGTTTGATAAGCCCGTTGGAAAAGCTCAGTATTAGGGTGGAAGTGTCCTGATTTTCCAGGTACCCTCTGTCATGGCTTCCCTTTGCTGGAAAAGGGAATTCCCCAACCCCGGGTGAGGCAATGCCCCGCCCTGCTCCGTGGGCTGCACCTGCTGTCTGTCAAGCCCCAATGAGATGAACCCTGTACCTCAGTTGGAAATGCAGATATCACCCGTCTTCTGCATCGCTCACGCTAGGAGCTGCAGGCTGAAGCTGTTCCTATTCAGCCATCTTGGAACCTCCCCCGCCTCAAACTTTATTCAATCCTCTCTTACACCTGAAATTATCAACTATCGGGGATTTCACATGGTAGAGAATTTATGCAATTTAGGCATAGAGTGTATTATAAATGAGTTTGATCAATCATTCATCCAAGATTTACAGATTTGTTTTACTTCTTAACCCATGAAATAAGGGTGTACAGTATTTTCAGCTTGCTTGCTTTCCTGATTCACCATAGACAGAATATTTTCTCCACTTATCAGATTAACCTCTAGTTTCCATTATGTGGTAGTCAGAATAATGCTCTCCCAAACAAAAAGATGCCCATACCCTCATCCATGGAAGGTATAAATATGTTGCCTTACATGGCAAAAGGGACTCTGTAGCTGTGGTTAAGATTGAGAAATTTGGCTGGGCATGATGGCTCATGCCTGTAATCCCAGCACTTTGGGAGGCCGAGGCGAGTGCATCACCTGAGGTCAGGAGTTCGAGACGAGCCTGGCCAACATGGCGAAACCCTGTCTCTACTAAAAATATAAAAATTAGCCGGGTGCAGCTGCAGGTGCCTGTAATCCCAGCTACCCGTGAGGCTGAGGCAGGAGAATCGCTTGAACCCAGTAGGCAGAGGTTGCATTGAGCCGAGATCGTGCCACTGCACTCCAGCCTGGGTGACAGAGCCAGACTGTTTCTCAATAAATAAATAAATAAATAAATAAATAAATAAATAAATAAATACTAAAGAATTTGAGATGAGAATTCTCCAACCTGGTCCAATCTAATCACATGAATTCTTAAAATCACCGCAACCTTTCCTAGCCGCAGCCTGCAAAAGATGCAAAGACTACAGAAAGGTCAGAGAGACTGCACTGTTACCAGCTTTGAAAATGAGAGATAAAGGGGTGCAAGAAATGTGGGTGACATCCAGAAGCTGGAAAAGGCAAGGCAATGGCTTCTCACTTAGAACCTCCAGGAGGAAAAGCAGCCCTGTTAATGCCTTGATTTTAGCCTAGTGAGATGTATGTTGAATGTCTGACTTTTTTTGTTGTTTTAAAACATGAAGTTTGTGAAAATGTGTTACAGCAGCAATAGAAAGCAAATAAAGATGTTCATATCTGAAACTGGAGTTCTGATGTAAAAAATACCTGAAATTGCAGAAGTGGAATGGGAATTGTGCACTAGGAAGAGGCTGGAAGACTTTTGAGTAGCATGATGGAAAATATCTAGATTGCCTTGCAAAAACTTAGCAAAAATATGAATGTGGATGATTCTGTCAGTGAGGGCTCAGAAGGAAGTGAGAAGCATGATAGAAAACCATATGCCCCTAGAGAACACCTAAATGGTTGTGAACAGACTGCAAATAAAAATAGGAGCCTTAAAGTTGCTGTTGATGGGGGCTTAGGAGGAAGTGAAGAACATGTTATCGGAAAGTGGAGGAAAGGAGATACTTGTTATACAGTGGCAGCAAGTTTAGTGCAATTGTGTCCTAAAATTAGGTGAAAAATAGAACCTGTAAATGACAAATTGGACATTTAGCTGAGGAGATTTTCAAGCAAAATGTTAGAGATGTGGTCTGGTTTCTTCATGTTGCTTACAGTAAAATTGGAGAGAAAAACAGTAAATTGAGAGGAGAACTGTTAAACACAAAAGAAGTGGGACTCGATTTTGAAAACTTTCAGCCTATTAAGATCAAAAAAGCTTCCAAAATGAAGAGTTTCCATGTCAGAAAGGCATCCTCTAAAGGCGAAATTGAGGATGTGGCCCTACAACCCTTTGCTAATATCTTAGAAGAAAACATCAGACTTTTCAATCACACAAAGATGCCTAGAAGAGATTAAAAGTGCAACAAATAGGTTGGCTCCAGAGAGCATCTGAAAAGCTTAAGAATATGCTCCCTCAGCCATATAAGTAAAAGTCAAAAATATAAAAGGATTTTTCTATGAAAAATTTGTAGATGGGCCTTTTGTGTAATGAAGTAAATCCAGATTAACCTACAGAAAATCCACATGATTTTTGGGAATTTCACATAGTAAAACCAATGACAGTTTGGACCAAAAGGGGAAGAGAGTACAACATGAAAGACCTCAAATATTATCCTGGCAGGAAGCAGATCGGTACAACCACTCAGCTGCAAACACATATGAGCAGCATTTCTGGTCTCTTCTGAGACCAGAGATGCAAGTCCAGGGAGCAGAGCTGTGAGTCCAGAGATAGATCCATGAGTCAAAGAGGATTATTCTCTGGAAAGCAAATGTAGTTTACTTAGCTGAAATTTTAAATTGATTGGTGTTAGTAACTGCTTTTCCCATTTCATTTTCTCCATTTTACTACTAGTATGTCTAAAATTATTTTTCTATGGCTGTTCCATCATGATTTTTTTTTGGAGCCAGTACCTTGTTTGTTAAGTTTCACATGTTCACACATAAAGAAGAATTGCGCCTGAGAACAAATTAGATCCCCTTCATTCATATCTAATGTAGATAATATTTGGAATTTTGATATGATAAAATTTAGAAGTGATTTTGTTGATGTTTAATGGGTTGATGCTTTTGGGGATCTTGGGATGTGGTGAATGTCTTCTGCATGTGTGAAAGATGGGAATTTTGAAGGCCAGAAGTTGGGCTATGGTAGGCAGAATAATTGACCGACGAAGTTGTCCATAATCTATCACCTCAAACCTGTTTCCACATGAAAAATTGTGTTGACACTTGTCATTAAGATTAAAGAACCCAAGATGGGAACATTATGCTGCATTATTTAGTAGAACCAATTTAAAAGTGGCTGAATTGCAGGCACACCATTAGCAATACACAGCAGAACAGGTAAAATAGAATCTCAATTTTCTGTCCACAGGACTGAAATGGAATCTCCAGTAAACCATAAAAGACAAAAGAGGCTATGTAGAGGAACGGACTAAGAAAATATATTTAAAAAAATTTTATGAACTCCAGAGCTCACCTCCAAGCTCTACATGGCAGGACTGATTCTAGTCAGCATGCCAAACCCTTTGAGAAATGAATTTAAAGGCCACTATCTAGGTCCCAGAATGACCATTAAATGGTACATGTCTTGAACAAATTTGAAGACTACTACCAAGGTTTTGAAAATAAATATAATATTAGAACCAGGACACTCAGGAAGCAGGATAAAACTAGTGGTTTAAACTAATCAGTTCAATGATCTGCTAAAACAAAAATAATAACATTTTCATAGAATGTTTTAAAACCTAGAATTTTACAACATAATATGTAAATGTGCAGGATAAAATCAAAAATCATAAAATAGTTTTTAAAAACATGAAAATTTTGACTCCTGTGGGAGAAGATAATCAGCAACACCAATATGACATGGGTATTGAAAATATCTGATGGACATTAAAGCAGCTATTACAGAAATGCTCTAACTAGGAATTATAAATACTCTTGAAAATGTGTTGAAATAGAAAGCCTCAAAAAAGATAAATAAAAAAGAATCAAAAGAAAATTGTAGATATAAAAAATACCATCAAAATAAATCCTTATTGGATTGACTTAATATCAGAACAGAGAAGAAAAATACAAGTTGGTAAATTTGCAGGTAGAGCAATAAAATTTATGCAATCTGAAAATGAGATTTTAAAAATAGGAAAAAATGAACAGAGATGACGGATCATTGAAAAAACAAAGAAATTTCAAACATTTGTTTTATCAAAGTCCCAGAAAGAGAGGACAGAGATTCTTCTCTGGAAGAAATGACAAAAATGGGAAGAAATGACAGCTGACAATGTCTTACATTGACACAAGATATAAACTTACAAATTCAATATGCTGAACAAACCCTCAGAGGGAAATCTACTCAGACACATTATAACAAACCAGTGAAAACAAAAGACAAAAAAAACTGGAAATAGTCAAAGAAAAATGATTACCTATAGATGAACAAATATTTAAAAGAATATAAAATTCTCATAATTAACCATTGAGTTCAGAAGGAAGTGGCATAATATTTTTAATGATGGAAAGTAATCCTGAATCATATATTCAATTATTGTATCTTCTTTAGGAATGAAAGTGAAATTAAGGCACTTAGTTAAAGAAAAACTGAGAAGTGGTTTACTGGAAGTATAAATTGAAACAAACTTGGGACTTAAGTAATAAAAGAGAACAACGGAATTGGAAAATATCCAGGTAAATATTCATCTTTTCCTCTCTTGAATTATTAAAAATAGCATTCTGGCAATTCTGGTTTCAACTACAATCAGAGAGTATAACATTGCCAGATAAGGTTTTTACTGTGTGTAGAAAAAATGTGTAAGACATGTATGTAGCATAAAAGAACAAGGGGACCTATACAATGTTAATATTTCTATATTCCAAATGACATAGTAAAATATTGGTTCTGAATAGGCTTTAAAGGTAAATATGAAAAAGTTGAATATACATATTATTATACTTAATTATAAGCATATGAGTAATTACATTAAATGTAAATATCTAAACATACTAATTAAAGTACAGAATTTCAGATAGAATATGTAATATAATTTAACTTTATGATGTCTACACAAAGTTCACTTCAAGTAGAATTAAGAAAAAGAGTGTAGAAAAAGTTTTTTCGGGCAATAATGAAACAAAAGAAAGCTAGAGTGGCTATATTCATATTGAACAAAAAATAATTACCAGGGAAAACAGAGATATTAATAAAAGGGATAATTCACCAGGAAAACTTAGAACTTCTAAATATGTATGCACCTAACCACAGAGCTTGAAAATGCATGAAGCAAAATCTAACAGGACTAAAATAAGATATAGTTAAGTCCACGGTTATAATTAATCTCAATACTTCTTTCTGAGTAATATTATAGTGGGTAGAAAATAAGTGAGGCTTTAGAAAAACTAAGAATACCATAAACTAACTAGATCTAACTGACATTTATAGAACACCCCACCCAAATGTATTTGTAATACTAAGGTAGATATACCAAACCTGTGCCACAAATTAGACCTTAACAAATTTAAAAGGTTTAAAACTGTACAAAGTATATTTTCAGGCCTTATGAAATTAAATTAGAAATTACTAGGAGAAGGATATGAAGAAAATCTCTACACACTGAAACATTAAACAACACACATCAAAATAATCTTTGAGGCAAAGAGGTAATTTTAACATAATTTAGAAAATACTTTGAACTCAATAAAAATGAAAAATTAGTAAGATGCAGCTAGAACAATGCTTAGAGGGAAATTTATAGCACTAAAATGCTTATATTAGTAAAGAAGAAATTTGTTAATACAGTAACATGCTTCCACGTTAAAAAATTAGAAAAAGAATAGAGAAATAAACCAAAATTAAATCAAGCAGAGGAAAGAAAGTAACAAGGGTGATAACAGAAAACAACAAAAATAAGAACAGAAAAACATACAGAAAAATTAAAACAAAAGAGGTTTTATGAAAAGTTGAACAAAGTTGATAAAACTCTAGAAAGACTAAAGCAAAAGAGAAATAGTTGATAATGGGAATGAAAAACAATATATTCACTGCTATCCTCACAGATAATGAGATGATAATAAGGAATACTATAAACAACTCTGCAAACATAACTACATAACTGTGGCAATTTAGAAGAAATGTCATAGTCCTAATTCAGGCTCTTGGCAAATGAGTCTTTTCTTACTGGGATTTCCGACATTCATTCCACCTGATTCCTACCACCTTCCAGTCTGTGATTGGCACAACCAAAATTTCTACATTTTCTAAAGCTGATCTTGTAACTTCTATGCTTCATGTTTTTAAATTTCTTTTAACTTATTAGAAAATAATTATTAACATAAAAGCTCTATCGTGATATGACTTCTATATCTCTACACTTTTTTGTATGACTCATTCTTTGTTTTGAGAAATTACATTACTTGTTTTTACGCTAATTCACAAATATTTCTCATGTGCACCTAGAATGCCCTCCCAAGATTTAGTGTAGCAAATTTCCATATTTCTAGAAATCTAATTTACTTTCTCTTTGAAGGTTGATCTTCTTTCTTTAGGTAAATTTATATGCTGTTTTCCACCTGCTGTTATTGCATTTGTTCATGTTTCAAATACGGCACATATCTCATGTTTTTGCCATTATTTGCAGATCTGCCTTCTATTAGAATACAAAAATCTTGCAGGCAGGGGTGAACCTCTCTGCATTTGTGTCTTCACTGACCTGCACGGGATGTGGCACACAGTAGTCACTCAGTGGTTGTATATAGACAGGTGTAAAAATGAAATGGTCAAAATCTCACAGATTGGTAGAAGAGTCCATAGTGGGTAGCCATACTTGTCAATTCCTTTCAAAAATGGAAAAATATTAAAAGTTAAATATCTGGAACATCTTGTTCTTTAAATTTCCCAAAGCAATTACTTGAACTTTATTTCATAAAATATACTATTCATGTAATATTGATCTGCTAAGTTTAACATTAAATGATCAGTTTGACATAGACTATCATCTTCTACTTCATGAATAATAAAATCTAGCCTAACTTATAAAAGCATTTTGACATTAACCCCACATATACAATTAAGTATCCTTACTATCCATTTGCTTTTCATGAGTGCACACAACATATGTTCGCTTGGCATTCTTTTTCTGGAACAGTGAGTAAAAAGTACTGTTATATCATTACTAAACATGAAATATCATTAAAGATACTCAAATGGAGGTACCAAAGGGATAAAACCATGCAATATTGCTCCATCATTTCAGAGGCTGAAGCTCTTCCAGTGAGGCTGCTATAATTTATAATTTGATTCCCACAAACTTATTTATCAATATCTTGCCCCACTGACAACATCTTTAAAAAGGGGCCTTCCCTCTTGGTATCTGGCATGTCTCTTCACCTTCATCTCTTGCCATAAATTCAGTCTCATTATACTCAGGGATAAACACTTTGGGAACTTGCAGCCACTTATCGTAAATGGGTTTATGTCACAATTGGTTTTAAAGGAGAGACATAATTTTTTGAATTATGGGCACTGGTCTGCTCTATTAGGTAATTCAATGTGACAAAATGACTCATCTGGATGACAGACTATTTATGTTGAAGAGGGAGAAATTGGAAGTGACATTTTATTCTGGTAGTCTTTTTTTTTTCCTTTGCTTATCTTCCCAGGATTTAACTACTCAAAAGAGACCACTTGATTGAAATGTGTCCACTTTATTCGTACATCTCTTTTGCAGCAGAAAAAAAAATTAGTATCTTGAGCAGGCTTTGATTTCTCCTAAAGGCAGCAGAACCATTTCTTTTTGTGATTTTCCTATGAAGAACTAGATCTTCTCTGCAGGAACAAGGGTCTTGCTCTGGACTGGTTAGCCTGCATTGAATCAGGTCATTCAGGGAGACCTCAGACAGGTCTGCATTGACCTATCTCCACGCAGAAGGGGCAGCATTAGTTAGCCCACTGTCCTCAGGGCTTCCAGCAATGTGACAGCTCTGTCAAGAGAGGCACTGAAGAGTAAAAGTGGTTGCTTGTTCAAAGGCTTTCAATGGGATTGCTGCTGAAGATGAGACTCACTGAAATGTTGATGTTAATATGTTTGATAATTCCAAATCCATCAGGCTTGCAAAGGAATAGGTGATGTCCAAGGTTTGGGTTGGAGAATTCCTTCAAATGATGGAAGAGACATCCAGAAGTCATTTCAGTAATTTTGTCTATTTAGTCTATGTCTTTGTCATCATAAACATACATCTTGATCTTCCTCAGCATGGTGAGGAAGCAGTTGAAGGAGTTCCCTGAGTAAATTGCCAGTGCTGCTCTGAGTTGGCATGGCCATGGTCATTCGGATGCTGCCCAGGAGCTTTACTGAGTGCACTATTCTGTTTTTCTCAGAAGAAAACATAGCCTTCTAAGAATAGCCAGAATAGACAGAAGTCTACAAGTCACTTGCTGGTTAGTGTTTGTACAGTTAACTTACATATGAAGGCTTAGCTGTTTAATCAATCCTTAGAAGACTTCATTTTAACTCCACCAACAGGTTCTTTTCTTGTTCATGACTGGCCTGGCTTCTAGTTAGAACAAAGCTTCTCTATGGCTATCCTTTCACCATATTTAGATTCATCTTTCTCCATACTATCACAGCACTGTTAAACTCCTCACAAATGTGCAGAGTCCTTCCAGAATGATGCTGAGTCTAGTCTGTTTATGGTGCTACCTGCTCACACCTTGACTACTGCCTCAGTATACTCCATATGGTAAGTGATAAAGACAGAGGACCATTCATTTCCTATGGTTCTGTTTTCTCATAATGTTAGCATCTATATACTTGATACCAAGTAATATCTTTGTATTTTTCAAGTGATGGAAGTGTTTCTGAAAAGTTTCCTGAAGAAATAACTTAAGTGTTCCAGATTCCTTGAAATTTAGTTGCAGCAATGGCTAATTAATTTATGAAAATTGTTCAAGCTCATCAGTCATTTAGAAAAAGTATAATAAAAGCTACAATGAGATGTTGCCTTATAAAATTAGAAAAAAAATAGTAAAGGAAGATCTTATATGAGTGAACATATAAAATAGGGATGCATTGCTAATGAGAATAAAAGCTTTTATTTAAAAATCTAATTTAGAAAAGTTCATTAAAAGTAAAAAGCATATGCATTTTGATGCACATTTTGAAAATATTACTTATAGAAAATTTCATGATGGTGTGGTTTATATTGGCAAAGCATTGGAGGCAAACTGAATATTTACAGAAAAAAAGTAAAATAAATTGATTTGAATCTAAATTTGAAAATATTAAAAAAGAATGAGATAAAATTGCACTGGATAATCTAATAGCCAGGAGAGAAATCCATAAATACTATTGAGGAAAACACGTTGCCATAAAATGTGTATAATACTATCTCATTAAAATAAAAAACAAAAGAAACATGTAAAGCTATACTATAAGGTTTTCTTAGGTAGACAAGTGATGGGTGGGACTAGTTATATTTTTCTACATAATTACTGCATCATGTCACTAGTTTTATTGATCATGTGCATATTAATATTGAAGCATGTGATATGGTTTGGCTCTGTGTCCCCAGACAAATCTCTATTTCAAATTGTAATCCCCACAATCCCTATGTGTCAAGGATGGGACCTGGTGGGTAGTGATTTGACCATGGGGCTGTTTACACCCATGCTGTTCTCCTGATAGTGAGTGAGTTCTCATGAGATCTGATGGCTTTATATGTGTTTCACAGTTCCTCCTACACACCTTCTCTCTCACCTGCTGCCATGTAAGACATGTCTGCTTCCCGTTCCGTCATAATTTTAAGTTTCCTGAGGCCTCCTTAGTCATGTGGAACTGAGTCAGTTAAACCTCTTTTCTATATAAATTACTCAGTCTTGGGTAGTTATTTATGGTAGTGTTAAAATGTACTAATACAGTAAATTGGTACCACAGAGACTGGGATACTGCTGTAAAGATAGTTGAAATTGTGGAAGCAACTTCAGAACTGGGTATTATACAGGGATTGTAATAGCTTGAAGGGCTCAGAAAAAGACAGAAAGAAGTGGGAAAGTTTGGAACTTCCTAGAGACTTGTTTAATAATTTTGACCAAAATTCTGATAGTGATGTGAACAATGAAGTCCAGGCTAAAGTGATCTCAGATGGAAATGAGGAATTTATTGGGAATTGAAGTAAAGGTCATTCTTGTTAAGCTTTAGCAAAGAGACTTGTGGCACTTTGCCCCTGCCCTAGATATTTGTGAGACTTCAAACATTAGATAATTGATTTAGGGTATTTGGCAGAAGAAATTTCTAAGCAGCAAAGCTTTCACGAGGAAGCAGAGAATAAATGTTTGGAATATCTGCAGCCTGACCATGAAGTAGAAAAGAAAAATACATTTTCTGGGGAGAAATTCAAGAGGGCTGCAGAAATTTGCATTAGTAATGAGGAGCCAAATGTTAATAGTCAAGACAGTGGTGCAAATGACTCGAGGGCATGTCAGAGACCTTTAGAGCAACGCCTACCATCACAGGCCCTGAGGCCTAGGAAGAAAAAAATGGTTTTGTGGGATGGGCCCAGGGCCCACTGCTTTGCGCAGCCTCAGGATTTGGTATCCTGAATCCCATCTGCTCCAGTTCCAGCCATGGCTAAAAGGGGGCAAGGTAGAGCTTGGGCCATTGCTTCAGAGGGTGCAAGTCCCAAGCTTGGCAGCTTCCACCTGGTTTTGAGCCTCCAGGTGCACAGAATTTAAGAATTGAGGTTTGGGAACCTCCTCCTAGATTTCAACAGATGTATGGAAACACTTGGATGCCCAGGCAGAAGTCTGCTTCAGGGCTGGAGCCCTCATGGAGAATCTGCTATGGCAATGTAGAAGGGAAATGTGGGATTGAAGCCCCCACACAGAGTCCCACTGGGGCACTGCCTAGTGGAGCTGTGAGAAGACAGCTATTGTCCTTTAGATCCCCAAATGGTAGGTCCACTGACAGCTTGTACCCTATGCCTGGAAAAGCCATAGACACTCAACATCAGCCCATTAAAGCAGCCAGGAGGCTGTACTCTGTAAAGCCACAGGGGTGGAGCTGCCCAAGGCCGTGGGAGCCCACCTCTTGCATATGTGCCCTGAATGTGAGACATGGAGTCAAAGGAGATCATTTCAGAACTTTAAGATTTAATGACTGTCTTGCTGGGTTTCAGAATTGCGTGGGCCTGTAGCCCTTTGTTTTCGCCAATTTCTCCCATTTGGAATGGGAGTATTTATCCAATGCCTGTACCCTCCTTGTATCTTGGAAGTAACTAACTTGCTTTTGATTTTACAGGCTCATAGGCTGAAGGGATTTACCTTATCTTAGATGAGACTTTGGAATGTATTCTTTTGAGTTAATGCTGAAATGAGTTAAGAATTTGGAGTACTGTCTGGAAGGCATGATTGGTTTGGAAACTCAAAAAGGACATAAACTTTGGGAGAGACTAGGGGAGAAATGATATGGGTTGGCTGTGTCCCCACACAAATCTTATTTTGAATTGTAATCCTCATAATCCCCATGTTTTGAGGGCAGGACATGGTGGGAGGTGATTGGGTCATGGGGACAGTTTCCCCCATGCTATTCTCCTGATAGTGCATGAGTTCTCATGAGATCTGATGGTTTTATAAGTGTTTGCCAGTTCCTCTTACATATGCTCTGTCTCATCTGCCACCATGTAAGACACTCCTCCTTCCCCTTCTGCCATAATTGTCAGTTTTCTGTGGCTTCCTCAGACATGTGGAACTGTGAGTCAATGAAACTTATTTTCTTTATAAGTTACCCAGCCTCAAGCAGTTCTTTATAGCAGTGTGAAAATGGAATAATACAACATACATTTAACATTTAAACGAGAAATAAAGCAGTAGAGTTTGGGTGAGATAAAACCAAAATCCCCAGTTCCTCATCTATGTATTACAGTAGTAGCTGTCTTTTCAATATTCTGTTCTGATACCCACAGAGATTTGCTATTACTTTTTGCCTGACTAAAGAAGGTAAACTTAGACAAATGTTATTTCACTGAACAAATGTATTTAAGTTACTGGGACTTACAAACTTAGAATAAAATAATTCCATGAGGAAGAATGTTTTGAAGTGGGAAAAAAAAACTACACATGAATCTGGGCTGAAAATTGGTGGCATGGCTTATTTTAAGGGCTCACAGTTAAGAAGAAGAGTACATAAAGAGAACAAAAAGATGATTATGGATTAACAATGTACTACTCCAGCTCATGATCTAGCATCACAATGAGTCTGTTCTTAGACAAAAAGGTAATTGTTATTTTATACCTAGTATTATTTTGCTAGTAAATAATAATTGAATATATATTCACACACACACACAAACACACACACACACATACCATTGTTTCTGTTTCTTTGAGGAACCCTAATATCTGTTTCTTTGGAGAACCCTTATGTCATATATATCTCATATATATATCATATAACTTATATCATATATATATATTTTTTTTTACAGTCATCCTTTAGTATCATCTGAGATTGGTTCTGGGAGCCCTGTAGATACCAAAATCTGTCGATGCTCAAGTCTCCCAATTAGCCTAAAGGAACCTGCTGTTATGAAAACTTGTCTCTCCAAATCTGTGGGTTCTGCATTCCCGGATTATTGTATTTTTTAATCAGCAGTTGGTTGAATCTGTCGATTGGAAACTGCAGATATGGAAGGTCAAGAGATATGGAGAAATGGAGAGAGAAAGATACGGGGGAGAAAGACAGACAGAAAAACAGAGAGAGAGATTTATTATAAGGAACTAGCTTATGTGATTATAGATGCTGAGAACTGAGAAGTCCAATCTTCCATCTGCAAGTGGAGAGCCAGAAAAGCAGGGTCATAATTCAGTGTGAGTCTGCAGACTTGAGAATCAGGGAAGTTAATGATGGAAATCCTAGTCTTGAGGCAGAATAGGAGATGAGAGGTCCCAGGTCAAGCAATGGGGCAGAAAAAAAGAGGTGAATTCATCCCTCTTTGGGATTTTTTCCTATTCAGGCCCTCAGTGGATCAGATGATGTTAACCCATGTTGGAAAGAACCCCCACCTCTAATGCTAATATTATGGAGATTCGCCCTCACATACATACCCAGAAAAAGTGTTTAATCTAGACATCCAGGGGCCCACCCAAATTCACACATGAAATTATCCATCACAGTAGTATACATAAAACCATTTAACAATTTAACAGATACAGCTAAGGTTTGAGTGCCTACTATGTGCCAACCACTACTCCAAGTGCTGGAGATACATTAGTAAACAAAATTGACAAATATTGTATCCTGGCCAACTCTACCTTTGACCAGTACCCGAAGAGTTTTATAGAGCCAGATTATAGATTCCAGAGCTTACACTTACAAAGAAGAATTCATTTCTAGGAATAAAAAAAAAACCTGGGCAAGCATCGAAGTTCTTACATTCAATTCATTAAAAAAAAGGCGTGGAGTGCTGGGTCTCAGTTTTTAGTGTGCATGTGAATGTCCTAGGAAATTTGAGATAAAGCCATTTTTTTATTCCAGTCTGAAAAATCTGAGTCAGAGCCCAGGGATCTGCATTTTACAAACCATCTCTGATGAATTGGTGTTTTGGCACCACACTTTCAGAAACAGTTGACTAGAGAGTAGCTGGAATGTTCACCCATCACTCCTTAACCAGATATTTTTCATACCTCTATCTACAGAGTGACAGATGTAGACACCATATTGGAAATTATTCCCATCTCTACATAGTTTATTTGTTCAGTATTGGTCAATAGAGTTGCTCATCCTTCTGACTATAATTTATTGGTCTAGATAGAGGCATTTGAATCTAGTTAGACTTTTAATGGGGCGATGTCTTCATGGAACTTGAGCTCTTCCTTTTACCTTTTCTGCTATCCTGCTGTTTTTACTATCTGGGACTCCACAAGACACCCAGTATTATTATTATGCTAAATGCAATGTTTCTTCTAAACTATTTTAGCTAATTTTTTGTCTTATGAGCCAAGAATTCTTTCTAACTAACAATCAAACAAAAGCCACAGGCCTAGCTTAAAGCTACCAATAATAAGTAGCAAACATGGAAATGACTGTAAATCCATTTTTTCTGTTACTGCCTTTCCTCATATATCCTAGTTTTGCCAAAAAAATTACAGGCTCTGTGGTTCTTTTTGTCTGTTCTCCACCAATCCTTTAGTTAATGTGGTTCATCATTTACAAGGGACAAGCCAATTCTATTTCAGTTCTTGCAGGGATATCCATATAATTCCCAGTTAAAATCAGCCTAAATTTCTTTAGCGATATAGAAGATGTGAATGTTCTATAGTTTTGGTGGGGATTGGGGAAAGGACTGTTTGGCAAACCAGTTTGAACCTCTCCATTCCAGCTGCTGGTTAACTCTTGGGGGAAAAGAGATCTGCTATTGCTCTTCAGGGGGTACCTTTACATTGAGGGTAAGGTGTTATTTTTCTTGTTGCATGAGGTTATAATTCCTGTGTGTGGCTTTCTTTCTCTGTGGGGGAAAAGAGACAGGATAAATATCAGTCTTGCTAAACAAAAGTAATCTGTATGGTGCCGAATGTCTGCTTTGAGTGCCTTCAAAGCTGACCCGCTAGCTTGTCTAATTTATTGTCCCTGGTGAGAAAGTTTATATCTAGAAACAAAACTAACCTATTCTTAAATTCTCCAAAAGCAGCTCCCTTGCAGTTGTTTTGTGGGGGGGTTGTTGATACATTTTTTAGGCGTTAATTTTTTTCAAGATAAGAATAGCAATAGAATAAAGATATAAAATACAAAACTTCGATGGATAGTCAATTATCTAGGAAAATTTTCTGCCTTTTCTAAGAATAAGGAAAAAAATGAAAACATGAAGAGTATCACACATTGGATTGTTGTTCATTGCAAAACTATTTAATCAGAAAAATACCATGGAGTGATTTTAAAGTATCAGGCAACTTATATTCACACGAACAAATATGGGCATCTTAATGTCTGACAGAGAGAATACTTGGTCAGGAATCATGAAACTTGGCATCAATCCTGATTTTTTGTATTCCAAGTTCATTTTTTACTATGAAATAAAGAAAAGAATAATATCTACCAATTAAATTGTGTGAAGATCAAACTGATGATGTATGAAATGTGAGTTGTAAATTATAAAAGCCTAAACAAACATGAGATTGTCTTTATTTTGGTATAATTTACATAGAGTAAAAACTATTCTTTTCAGAATGCAATTCTTTGTTGATACAATCACACAGTAATGTTACTATCAGTAAACCAACATTAGAGCAGTTCCATCATCATCTCACAAAATATTCTTTATGCCTATAAATAGTCAAGTTCTCCTTATGACCCCAGTCTTTACCAAACATTGATTTTTTTGTCCCTAGTTTTGCGTTGAATTTGTTTTATTTCACTTTGCATAATACAGTTGAGCTTTGTTCATGCTGTGGCGTGCATCAATAGTCTGTTTTCTTGTATTGCTGGAGAGCATATCATTGTACGAATTTATGACAGTTTGTTTATACATTTACCAGTTGAAGAACATCTGGATATTTTCCCTTCAGATGGTTATGAGTAAATCTGCTATAAATAAAAGCATACAAAATATTGTGTGAACATATTTTTTAATTTCCCTTGAATAAATACCTGGAAGTGAGGTTGCTAGGTCATAGCGTAAGTGTATATTTAAATTTTGTATAAACTTTCTCCAAAGCAGCTGTGTAATATTATCCAAGTCCTGCTGTATGAGGGTTCTGGTTGCTCTGTATGCTTACCAGCATGTGATATAAGCATATTTGTTTCATTTGTACTGTTTTGTTTGGTTTGTAGCCGTTATGATAGGTGTGTAGGTATGACTCATAATAATTTTAAGTTAAATTTCTCTAATGAATCATGATATTAAGCATATTTTCATGACTTTTGGCATCTATATATTTTATTTGGTGAAATATCTCTTTACATCTTTTGCCCATATATCATAAAACTCTCTTTCTTTATATTATTTCATTTTAATATTCACAATATTCCAGTAGGTTAGGATTTATAATTTTCATTTTACAGATGACAAAACTAAGCTATAAATACCACATTATCTCATATGTGGAATATAAAAAAGTCTAACTAATAGACATAGAGAGTAGGATGATGGTTACCAGAGGCTGAGTAAATGGGGATGGAGGGAATGGGACATTGTTGTTCAAAGGTACAAAGTTTCAGAGAAGAAGAATGCGTTTTGGGCTCTATTGCACAGCAATTACTATAGTTAATAAAAATAGCAGCGTGACAATAGTTAATAAAAATATATTGTACATTTCAAAATAATTAAGAGAATAAATTTCAAATGTTTTACCATTTTAAAAAAGTAGGTAAGCAATTTGATTGATATGCTAATTAGCTTGATCTAATCATTATACATTGTTTGCATATATTATATTATTTCATTGTAATAATTGCATAAACGTATGCAATTGCAAAATATAATGGCATAAATGAATGCAATTATAATTTGTCAATTATGATTTGTCCAAAAATAGTATTTAAAACAACAAGCAAACTTGTTTTTTAACAAGTCCTAATGTGTCTTAAAACATACAAAGGTTAGGTGTCAGAACTGTAAACTCATGATAATTTCTTGTTGCTATACTAATTCCATAGAAGCCAGTGTGTTTTCTAAAGTCTATCAATTTCTGGTTGTCTTTAGGAAAATTATGTGTGTTGAGGATTATTGTTGTACAGTTTTGAGGATTATTGTTGTACAGTTTTGAATTTGAGCTCAACTTCCTTCTGTTTTCTAACATTTTTCAGAAGTAACTGAGGGTTGTGCACTAGTTATGTTGACTGACAAGGTATAAAACAATTTCATTGTTTTGAATCAGGAAGCAAATCTGGTGAAGGAAGCTGCAGGTGATTCATGCTTGAACATCAGGTAGATATAATTTTGGATCACTGCCCTCTTTGGTTTATTCATTTCTCTACACTCCTTGATTAGTCTAGTGAATAAAAATTGTTATCTATTTCTTGATTTTTACTTTATAGGTACAAGAGAGGCTTTTTTCTAAAATACATATTTATGAATTAGTATAGATATTCAGTCTGCATGGAAGAGGCCCCAAACATCAATCTTCCTGTATCGAAAATAAAGATGATCACAACTGCCACATAGAGTACTGTTAATTAAAGATGATGTATGTGAAATGATTAATATAGAAGATTAGTTAATGATAGTCACTTTATAATAATATTACTTGGTATGTGCCAAGGATTTTGATAAATGCATTACAGAATTCTAACAACTCCATGAAGCAAATTTTACATGTGAGGTAATTGACATATTATGCAATTAAATAAATAGAGAAATTACCTAAATAGTAAATGAAGATGGGATTTAAATCAGGTATATTTGATTCCAAAGTCATACTCTTCACCTCTCTACTCAATTTATTATTTTAATGTAAAATATTTGAAATACTCAAAATGTTTGATGATGTTTCCAGTTATTTCTTAAGTACTTTGCACAAATATATAAGGCCTGACTGTTTTCTTAATATAAATTGGCTATATTGTATAGGCATTATTCTTAAAAAATCAAGATTAACAACCTAATGCTTACTATTCTACTATCAATAGCATGCCCTTTGTATGTGTCCATAGTGATTAATTATAAGAGGCTGTAATCTTTGGAATCATAAATAAAACAAACAAACAGTAGCTAGTTGTAAATGATAAATAAAGAAAAATAGAAAATGTCTGTATTTGTATTTGATCAGGGAAACAGAACTCTTATAAATATTATAGAGTAAGAACTTATGACAGAAACTAGACACAACATAGTTGAGAGAGGAGTCTGGGAAGTCGGGGTCACAAGGGCAATTGGAGGATCAGAGAAAAGTCCTGACCAGTCTTCCTAAACAGTGGTGCAGTTGGAAAACACACAACTTGCAGAAAAGTCTGGTAAGCCGTGTGGGTCCAGCTGCTGTGTGTGACCACGGAGTAGAACTGACGGGGAATTCTGTGGAAGGCTGTAGCCTCTACACCTGGTGGTAAGCTTGGAATTGTTGCTGGTTCGCAGAGCCAGAAGTCAGGAATAAGAGCTGAACATGAAGTGGGGTGAGCCAGCACGAGCTGGAACTCACAAAACAAGACAATTTACATAGTCTCACTGAAGTTAACCTTCCCAAAGTAATGTCTGTCACGTCACTTCTACCCTTTACAACTCATTCAAATGACTCTGTTGGCCATCTCTAACCCAGAAGGGATGTTGAGGAAACTAGATCCATCTTAGCCAAATTAACATTGTTTTTAAAAGACACTGATTGCCTCTATTTATTTTGCTCTCTAATTATTTAAAATCTATTGAGTTTCTGAACCCATAATGATCTGAACATTCTGAGACAATCTATAAGGAAAGGGAAGTTTGTTTTGAGATAGTTCTCTTCTCTTTAGATCACTCTTATGGCAATTGTTTATGTTGCTCGTGTGCAGAGGGACCATTTATTGGCCTGATATTGTCAAAGCTAATTTCCAGAGGGCACTGCCGCATATTGACTGAACAGCTTGGTTGATATTGAAGGGAAGACAACTGAATATGGAAAGGAATGGAGAATTTTCTGTAATTAATAATAACGTGGAGGGTGAAGATTATTAGTAAAGGAAGATTGAGAGTGAAGCTCATTTCAGAGAGTAAGTACAAAGCGGCATATGTTCTTCCAACAAGGTCAGCGAATAAAAAAATGATACATGAGGGGAATGTGGGTGTAAGTTGGGTAGAAAGAAGAGTAATTAGATACACACAGGTTTTAGAAAAGAGTGGAAAAGGTGTGAGCATCTGATACAGTTCTCTCTGGAAATTTTATGACAACACGGTAAATTAGAACAAAAAGTGTGAATAAGTTAGCATCAACGAATACCAGTCCGTGGACCACTGATGGGGAATAGGGAAGAATTCAAGTGCGTGCTCTGTTGTGCTGAGGCAAATACAGAAATGTCAGGCACTCAATAGATGTAAGCAGAAGGAGTTAGGAAGGCACGCTGGTACCTGATGGGGCTATTTTGAGCTTGTAACTTTCTTGTGCTTTTATAGTTAACTGTATAATAGCTGTGTTTATTAAATCCTTATTGTGTGTGTTGTTTCTTATTCTCACATTAATCCTAATCTTCCTCCCCAAAATGGAGAATAAAATATTCCCCAATTTACAGATGGGGAAACTGAAGCTTAAGAATCTTGCAAAACATCGCATAGGTAAGAAGGAGAGCTTGGTAAACCAAGGTGTCGTCACCTGCAAAACCCATGCTCATTCCCTACATTGCACTCCTACTTTTAAAGTTGGCAACGTGATTAAAATTCTGTGCGCATGCCCGCTTTCTCGGAATTTATGTACTTGAAATTATAGGCACATATAAATTTTATATAGAAATTTGTTTATCATAGTTTTACTGAAAATATATACATTTAAAAATTCCTACCAATAAAAAGGAGAAAAGGTAAAATAAACTATGAAATATAGGTAAGATATATGTTTATAAATCATGTTTTGCTATTATATGAGCTTTTGTATAAAATGTACCCAATGTAATGTTAAATTATAAAAACTGTTTATATTTTGAAGCACTACATGGAGTATGATCTTAATTTTGTTTATTAAGAAAGTGCTATCCGATATAAACCGCTGAAAGATAAGCAGCAACATTTTACTGATACATATTCCTGAGTGGTGTGGTTCTAGATTATTTGAATACTCTATAACTTAACCATACATTTTGAAGGGTATAAATAAACAAAGACAAGTTAGATTTTGTTAAAAAGAAACAGTATGCTTTAAATGCAATTTTACTTTTATTATTAGATGAAAGCGAACATAAATAATATGGCTATAGAACACAGGAATTGAGATTCCCATATGTTATGCACTGAATTGTGTCCCTCCAAAATTCATATGTTGAAGCCATAGCCCCCATACTCAGAACGTGACTGCATTTGGAGATAGGACCCTTAAAGAGGTGATTAAGTTAAAATGAGGTCAGCAAAGTAGTCTTTATAAAAGAGGAAATTTGGACACACAAGGAGACACCAGGGATATGTGTGCACAGAGGAAAGACCACATGAGGACACAACAAAAAGGTAGTGATCTGCGAGCAAAAGAGAGACGCCTCAAAGGAGAATCCTCCTGCTCACAACTTGGTCTTGGACTTCTATCCTCTAGAAAATAAATTTTCATTGTTTCAGTCGCCCAGTCTGTGATATTTTGTTATAGCAGCCCTAGCAAACTAATATATCATTCAAACTTTAAGTAACTGATTTTTCTAGCCTTAGTAACTTGCTAATTTTCTTGTTCAAAGTGCATTTTCATAGATTAGAAAAGTGAAACCCTTCTTAGTCCTTTAATAGTATAGAAATTTAGCACTAATTTTCAGCTTTGGTGCTGACAGATTATTTATGTGATCCAAATGAGATATATCAACAATATTTAATACAATGCAAACATCTGGACTAGAATAATGTAAGACCTTATAGTAGGATAGTAAAACAGATCTTTTAGTTAATATGAGTCAATCCTTGAAGGCTGATGTTTTTACTTACAATAACTTTTTTGTTTTATGTTAATGCTTTTTAAATTAATCTTTTCTTTCTCTCTTCATTTCTTTCTTTCTTTCTCTCTCCTTCTTTTTCTCCTTCCTTGTTCTCTTCCACTTTTTCTTTTATTGAGATAAATACATAATTCAGTGTGATGTTTTCTAATACCTAAAACATTTATGTTTATACACACTGCTAAAATGAGGAATTTGGCTTTTGAAGCATTTTTATTACTCAAACTGTTTTTTCTTACCGCTAAGATAGTTGCAGGAATGGTTCTTTTTTTTCCCTATCTTCTTCTTATCCTCCTCTTACATACCAACAAATAAAAGGAGTTTATTTGTTTATTTTATTAGTTTATTTCTTGGTATGTTGGCATGATATTTTGGTAACGATCAGTTTGGACTTATAATTTGGGGGAGCATTTATATTTAAGTGTGCATTTATAATAAATATTGATTATTATTTTAATATGAAACCATGTCAAAAAATGAATATTCCCACATTATTTTTCAAATTTAATCAATATTTTATAGCAAAATAAAACAAGACAAAAACTAGACAATAGTATACACTCCAAATAAATTTCCCATATAATAGAAGAAAATGTCTAGCACTAGATAGGTAATAAACTTCTTAGAATGTTAGAATATTATTTTAATTCTCAAAAAGAAATTTACTATATTTGAGATTTTGGTATTTTATTTTGGCTTATATTTTTATATATGGATATATACATTATAAACCTTATTATTTTATGTGTAAGGAAGTACTTTAAGAAAATATTGTGCATAGAAATTAATTTTTTTTTACAAAGATTAAACGTTTATGTGCTGGTGAGAAAAAAATTAAGTTGAATGAGAAGACAAGTAAAAAACTAAAAATATTTGTTAAATAATGATGAATAGCTTTAGTATGTGATTTAATAATTAAGATAGAAAAATTTGTTGCTATAGTTTTTGAGCAACTTAGGATTATGCATAAACAGTTTAAAATGTTAATAACCTTACATTTCTTAAAATAGAACTTTTGAAAATATTTCTAAGTTAGGCAGAAGGTGTGATTTTGGGGGATATTTGTGAAACCTGAAAACATTCATAAAATAAGAAGCTGGTTAAGTAAATAATGGTAATGCTGTTCAGCAAAAACTTAACAATTAAAAATGTCTGGACAAGCATTTCAGGGTATTGGGAAATGATCAAGACAAAAACTTGAAAAGAATATAGGTTGAAAGTTACAAATGTATGTGTTGCTTCAGTTATGCCTCTTGGATAAGTAATGGATCAATAACTTCATCACTGCTTTAAATGTTTTCAATCACACACATATCTTACTCATTTAGCCACGTGAGTAAATATAGCCCCTGCACTGGAGAAATTACTTTGCTTCACTCCGAGCAACAAATGTGTATTACCCTATTCTCACACTGCTATAAAGACATACCTGAGAGTGCATAGTTTATAAAGAAAAGAGGTTTAATAGTCTGTCAAACAGCAAGGGGGAAGTCCACCCCCATGATCCAATTGCCTCCCACCAGGCCTCTCTTCCAACATTGAGGATTACAATTTAGCATGAGATTTGCATGGGAACACAGAGCCAAACCATATCATTCTGTCCTTGGCCCTTCCCAAATCTCATGTGTTCTTCTCACATTTCAAAATACAGTCATGGCTTCCCAACAGTCTCCCAAAGTCTTAACTAATTCCAGCATTAACTCAAAAGTCCAAGTCCAAAGTAACATCTGAGACAAGGCAAGCTCCTTCCACCTATGAACCTCTAAAATAAAAAACAATTTAGTTACTTCCAACATACAGTGGGGATATAGCCAATGAATACATGCTCCCATTTCAAGAGGAAACAATTGGCCAAAACAAACGGGCTACAGGTCCATGCAATTCTGAAACCCAACAGGGCAGTCATTAAATCTTAATGCTCCAAAAAAATATCCTTTGACTCAGTGTCTCATATCCAGGCCACAATAACACAAGGAGTGGGCTCCCAAGGCCTTGGGTAGCTCAGCCCCTGTGACTCTGTAAGGTACAGCCTCTCAGCTGCTTTCATGGGTTGGTGTTGATTGTCTGTGGCTTTTTCAGGCACTCACTGCAAGCTGTCAGTGGATCTACTAATCTGGGGTCTAGAGGATGGTGGACCTCTTCTTACAGCTCCACTAGGCAGTGCCCCAGTAGGGACTCTGCGTGGGGGCTCCAACTCCCCATTTCCCCTCTGCACTGCTTTAGTAGAAGTTCTCCATGAGGGTTCTGCCCCTGCAGCAGACTTCTGTCTGGACATCCAGGCATTTCCATACATCCTCTAAAACCTAGGTGGAGGCTCCAAACCTCAACTCTTGCCCTCTGTGTACCTGCAGGCTTAAAACCCTATGGAAGCCACCAAGGCTTCCTGCTTTCGCCCCCTGGAGCAGTGGCCTGTGACTTATCTGGGGCCCTTTTAGCCATGGCTGGAGCTGGAGCAGCTGGGACGCAGGGAGCAGCATCACAAGGTTGCACAGGGCAGCAGGGCCCTGGGCCCAGCCTACAAAACCATTCTTTCCTCCTAGGCCTCCAGGCCTTTAATGGGAGTGGCTTCTGCCAAGTCTCTGAAATGCCTTGGAAGCATTGTCCCCATTGTCTTGGCCATTATCATTTGGCTTCTTTTTATTCATGCAAATTTCTGCAGCCAGCTTGAATTCCTTCCCAGAAAATAGATTTTTCTTCTCTACCACATAATCAGGCTGCAAGTTTTCTAAAGTTTTATGCTCTGCTTCCCTTTTAAGTTCCAGTTTCATATTATGTTTTGTGCACACATGTGACCATATGCTGTCAGAAGCAGCCAAGCCATATTTTGAGAGCTTTGCTGTTTAGAAATTTCTTCCACCAGATACCCTAAATTATCACTCTCAAGTTTAAAGTTCTACAGATCTCCAGAGCATGGGCACAATGTAGCCAGTCTCTTTGCTAAAGCATGGCAAAAGTGACCTTGACTCTAGTTCTCGGTAAGTTTCTCATCTCCATCTGAGACCATGTCAGCCTAGACATCATTGTTCATATCATTATTAGCATTTTGGTCACAACAATTTAGCAAGTCTCTAGGAAGTTCCAAAGTTTTTCTCATCTTCTTGCCTTCATCTGAATTCTCCAAACTTACAGGAGAGGGATCGTGATTCAGGCCCCAAAAGAGGGTTCCTTGATCTTACAAAAGAAAGAATTTCAGGTGAATTTGTAGAAAGTAAAGGAATAAAAGAATGGTTACTCCATAGGCAGAGCAGCCCTGAGGACTGCTGGTTGCCCATTTGTATGGTTCTTTCTTGATTATATGCTAAACAAGGGGTAGATTATTCATACCTCCCCTTTTCAGACCATATAGGGTAATTTCCTGATGTTGTCATGCCATCTGTAAACTGTCATGGCGCTGCTGGGGGTGTAACAGTGAGGATAACCAGAGGTAACTCTTGTCACCATCTTGGTTTTGGTTGGTGTTACCAGGCTTCTTTACTGCAAACTGTTTTATCAGCAAGATCTTTATGACATGTATCCTGTGCCAACCTCCTATCTCATCCTGTGACTAAGAATGCTTTAACTTACTGTGAATGAAGCCCAACAGGTCTTAGCCTTATTTTACCCAACCCCTGTCAAGACGGAGTCACTCTGGTTCAAATGCCTCTGACAAAATTGTTCCAACCTCTGCCCGTTACCCAGTTCCAAAGTAATTTCCACATTTTCAGGTGTCTTTATAGCAATCCCCCAATTCTCTGGTACCAATTTTTTATATTAGTCCATTCTCACACTGTTATAAAGACACACCTGAGACTGGATTGTATATAGAGGAAAAAGGTTTAACTGTGCCCATGATTCTGCAGATGGTACAGGCTTCTGCTTCTGGAAGGCCTCAGGAAATTTACAATCATGGCAGAAGGCAAAGGGGAAGTGGGCACATATTCACATGACCAGCAGGAGGGAGAGAGAAAAGGGGGAAGTGCTACACACTTTTAAACAACCAGATCTTGTGGGAACTCACTCACTATCATGAGAACAGCAAGGAGGAAGTCCACACCTATTATTCAATCACCTCCCACCAGGCCCTTCCTCCGACATTGAGGATTACAATTCAACATGAGATTTGGATAGGGACAGAGAGCCAAACCATATCAAAATGTAAAGTGAAAAATGTTGATATTAGATAGGTATTTTTCTTACTGTGAGATTTTCTTCCTTACCAGCTATTAAACTCTTAGCCTTTGTTTCCTCTCAACTTTCATACACCTCAGTCAAAATAAAATTATATTTGCAATTGTACTTTTATCCTTCTAACTCTTAGAGATTACCTGATTCTCAAATTACCTATGGTTACAAAAGAGATAGTAGTGGAATTCTCAGTTTTCAAGGCTGCACATGGATGTAGCCAATGATGAACTTAGCTAATTCTTCTCTAATTGACTTCATGCAGAAAGAAGACAGTAGTGCCTGTCTTATTATTATTATTATTATTATTATTATACTTTAAGTTCTAGGGTACATGTGCACAACGTGAAGGTTTGTTACATATGTATACATGTGCCATGTTGGTGTGCTGCACCCATTTGTAGCGTTTGTCTTAATAAACAAGGTGAGCATGGCAGAGACAAAGTCAGCAGGATTGTATAAATCTGTTCCTGGAAAGATTCTATTTTGAGATCCTCTGATATGATGCATCAGCCCATATGCCACCTCATTCATAGAGAACAGATAGTCTTCCTCTGAGCTGCATTTCGAGGAATTGATAGGGTGAGAACAACGTAATCATAGAATACATGATGCCAGTGAATGAACTTCTGAACATGGTCAAAAAAGAAGCGAGAGCATGATAACGATATTTTAATTTTTCATCTAATTTAACAAACTACATTTTCAAAATGATGATAATTTCTATATTTTTATTATTAAAAAGTAATGCGTGCTAACTTGTGGCAACATCAAGCAATATAAAATCAATGTTAATATTTGGGTATGGAGTTAAAGGATCGAGGGAAGTAGAATACCTTGACATTCCTTTCTTTGGGAAACCACTATCTCCTCAGTTCCATATTAATTTTGCTTGGTTAGAGTTTTAGTTAGGGCCAATGCCATCTCCCTATAGCAATATTATCTCTCCAAGCCAAGTAGCAAACACATAATCTAGACTTGGTCAATCATGTTACTCCTTCCCTTTCTGCATGAAGATATTGACTGAAAATGGCCATATGAATCCAGACAAGCCAATTGGAATTATTTTTATAAGTTTTCACAGACCTGTTGTTTGGAAAGGTATTTTCTTCCTATGTTGTTACCATATGCCACGAGAATTCTAAACTTTAAGGAAAGGTGTGAAAAGTCTGACTTCACCATCTGACCTGGATTCAGTTATGTCTGAAGTTAGACTTTACTCTAGATTTTATTCAATTTAGGCAGCCAATGTTTATAATTTTCTTAAAAATGTTATTTTTTGCTTAAATGACTTTGAATTTTATTAATGATAGTAAAATATACTAACTACCAGAATAAAGCATAGTCAAAACTCTGTGATTAAGCTAATAGGAAAATAGGTTTGTTTTATAAATATCTGCATAAGTTTTCCCAAGTTTTTATACCAGAAGATGTTGTTTTATATCCACGACACCATAGACATCTGTTTGTCACCTTTCCTCTGCATCCATTCATTAATTAAATGTAATTAATTAATTGATAGAATTCCTGCATGAACAGGAACTGTTATGTAACATATTATCTCATCTGGCTATAATTTAACAAAGGATTTAACAACAACAACAAAAGATTATTTCTAGTTGTCCAGCTGACAAAGTCTATAAATATAGTAACTTTAAAATAAACTATAGTTTATAGTCAAAAAGGAAGTTTCATAATTTCTACTTAAAAGTCAGACTTTGGAGAAAATAGCTAAGGAAATGGTACTTGATTGAAATCTAAATTTCAAATTACTTGTGATTAGAAAAGGAATTATAATTCATCAAGCTCCAGCGACACAAGTAAGTCCAGAGAGCCAAGTAGGTATGAAAAACTGCCTGGAAAAAAATAAGAAAGAAGTAAAATCTCATTCCTAGAAGAAAAAAAAAGGTTTTTCCATGTAAAAACACAATGAAAATATTACCCAATATGTCCCAATAGTAGATACAAGGAAAGTCTTAAAAGTAATTACATAACTTAAGAAAACAGCCTAGAGAAAAAAGAAAAAGAAAACAGGGCTTTTTAAGGGCAGAAGAGGGCAAATAGGAGAGAAAGTTATCCTTTGGTGATATGGTTAAGCAAAGATGTAAAGAGGAAATTTTTGTTGTCTTATTAAACAAACAAACAAATAAAAACATTTATGGCATCCAAACTGTAGTGTGTTGAATAGTAACCCCAGCCTGAATTCATGTCCCCTTATTTGAATGGGGACTTTATTTGTTCAACATAGGAAGGTGACCCTATTTGAAAAGAGAGTTTTTTCAGATGTAGTTAGTTAAGGATCTTGAGATAGAAGCATATAGGATTTAGAGTGGGCCCTAACTTCAGGACTGGTGTTTCTAAGAAGAGTAAAAGATACAGGGAGATGCAGGGAAGAAGGCCATGTGATGACAGAGGCAGAGATCGGAGGAATTCAGCTACAGGCCAAAGAACACTGATAGCTAAGAGCAACCAGAAGCAAGAGAGAGGCAAAAATCTATTCTTCCCGAGAGCCTTCAGGGTCGACATGGCTCTGTAACACCTCGATTTCAGACTTCTAGATTCCAGAACTGTGACTTAATAAATTTCTGTTGCTTTAAGTCATTAAATTTGTGGTAAACTCCTAGAGTTACTGGAACCTTAGGGAATTAATAAAGCACTTTGGTACTGCATTAATTTTGTGTAATTTGTTACTACAACCTTAGGAAATTAATGCACAATTCCACTATACATGACACAACCCCCACCCCAAAAACATTTTTGTTAAAGAGAATATGTTTTGATGTATTGACAGAAGAGGGCACTTTTGAATTAGAAATCTTTTACAGCAGGTGTTGGCAAACTTTTCCACAAAGGACTGGAGAATACTTTAGATTTTGCAAGCCAAAACTCAAAGTTTAGGATATTATATAATATATAATATCTATAATATAGATATTATATATGTATTATGTATTTTGTGATTATATGCAACCATTAGAAGGTGACCATTTAAAAATATAAAAAATATTCTTAGCCTGCAAATGAGTTTTTTAAAAGTTGCTGGATAGATTTGGACCATAGACAATGGACCATAATTTGCAAATCCCTATTCTATAACACTTCCCAACATCAACCACATCTATGAAATGTAGAGAAAAAGCAATCTTTCTACACACAGAGGTACTATTAAAAAAAATGAAAATTTCCCTGCCCACAAAATGTGTAGCTATAAAAATATGGAATTAAAAACAAAAAAACTTAATGACAGATATGTAGAAAAGATAAGTAAAATGAGAGTTCTTTGAACCAAGGAAAGATTTGGAGCCAAGAAAGAAATAGTTAAAAAGACAAATTTATAACATAGAGAAGAATAAATTACAAAGTATCCAAAGGAGTATAGATTTAAATTTAAATAAGGAGCATGAAGAAAAGCAGGAAAAGAATCAATAGAAGGAAAAAATGGTATAAAGAAAACATAAGAAAGCCCAGAAAGTAAGTTGATGAAAAGAAAGGTGAGCTAAGATTTAAAGCACTAGAGTACCTTAAAAAGAAAAATAATGAACTCTCTCTATATAATATGTACATATATGTGTGTGTATGTATAACTTAACAAAGTAAGAAAATAACAAAGAGAATTAAAATGAGATCAAAAACAGAATAAATGTTAGAAAATAGTTGATAAGTGGATGACAAGCCAAGAAAATCCCCCATGATGTAATTAGAGACCCTGAAAAGGAAAAGAGAAACAGTGGTAGAGAACTTATATTTAAATCTATATCCAAGGAAACAAAGTGTACATATTAAATTACAAAATTGTAAACCAATGCAGCAAAATAGAAACTAAAATACAAGTAATAGCAGTAATGGTACAAAGAGTTAACTCTTCTACAAAAATAAACATCAAGGAATCTCAAAAAAATAAGACTCAATTATATGCTGTACAGAAGGGAAGCATCAAAAACAAAGTTAACTTACAAAGCTAAAATTAACAGATTGGTAAAAGTATGTTAGTCAGATAAAAATATTTCTCAACTTAAATTCTTAACTTAATCTATAAAAAGAGCAAACAAGTGAAACAAGTAAAAACATGAGAAAGAAAATAATAAAAATAAAAAATAAATTATTGAAATAGAAAATAATTATTCCAATTACTAAATTCTAAAAAGTTGACAACATACTAGATAATTTATTCAAAAGAAGACACACGTATCTAAAATAATGACAAGTGTGAAATTTCCATGAAAGTAGAGAAAAAATGTTAAAAGTGACATAATTTAAAGACCTCTAGGAAAATAAATGTGAAGATCTAGATAACTGGAGTATTCACTAGTTAAATCATGTTTACCACAATTAGCCTAATTAGAAATAAAAATTTTTAAAAGTTCCATAGAAAAAATAAAGAAAATTAACAAGGAATCACCCCAGGATTCAAGCACTAGGCTGAGATATATTCGCATAGAGGCCCTGTCGAACTTTCAAAAATAATATATATTTCACATTTTATGTAAATTTTTCAGTGCCTTGAAAACTAAGGAAACATTTTAAATTCCTTTATGAGCCAAATACAGCATCAATAGTTAAATTGACAGTGTCATGACAATTAAGAGAACCTTTTAAATTCCTTTATGAATCAAATACACCACCAATAGTTAAATTGATAAGTACAGCACAAAATATAAAATACAAACCAATACCATTCATGAATATTAATGAAAAAACTACTAGCAAAGAGAATCCAAATTTCTTTTAATAAAATAATACACAATGACTAGGTGGGAGACATTCCAGAAAGACAAGGTCAGTTAACTTCCAGGAAACCCACTGATACAATATACCATATTAATAAATAATATATAAAATAATTACACATATACTGACAACTGATTTTTTTTTATAAAGTTGCAATATGATTCAGTACAGGCAGAATTTTTGTTTTCAAAAGTGATTCTGTAACATTTTGATATAAGTATGCAAAATTTGACTCATGTTTACATCATATACACAAAAAAATCTCAAAATAGATCATAGACCTAAATATGAATACTAAAACTAGAAAACATCTAGAAGACAATATTAAAAAAACATTCTTTGTGGCTGGGGGATAAGAAAGTTTAATATAAAAGAAAATAATGATAAATTTGGTTTTAAAGAATTAGAACTTTCAGATTTTTAGAAGCCACATTTAAGAAAATGAAAACAAAACAAATAAAAGCTGGCCACAACGTTGCTCTGTACCGGAACTGAGCACTGAGTGTGGAGAGGCCAGGGAGTGGGAACAGGCACTTCAGATCCTGCAGAGAGGGAGGAGGCTTCTCAGGCCCTTGAGAGCGCAGGGATACTGGGTCTGGAGCCACAGCTGAGTGGCTGTAGCTTCACCTGGAGTGTGGGCCCCCGCTCTGCCAACTTGGTAAAGTGTTGGGCTCCCACTGGTATCACCTGCGCCCGACCCCACCAGCTCCACAGAGCGTGCAGCCCCAGCTATCCCTCCCCTGCTGCACCTGACGTCCCTGCAGCCGCTGCTCCAGAAGGGCCACCGCTGCCATCATTTCTTGTCCACTACTTTTGTCAAGACTCAAAAACTCACCCGTGACAAACACCAATTTCTGATTTGATAAAATATCTTTGGTATTAAGAGACACAACTAGTCCAGTATTTAAAAAGTATTTTATTTTCTTCAGGCATTTCTCAATGAACGAGAAATCACATCATAAATATTAATTACTGAGAATTATACCCATAGAATCATAGAACATTCATGTCAAAAGGAATCATAGTCATCTTTTATTCTAGTGGTTCCAATGTTTTATATTCTTTAGATTATTATTCTAAAATAAAAATTTACTCACGTTATGACTTTTTATTTTATAAAATAAAAATGTTGAAATTTATTTTATTTGTCATTTATTATCTTTTTGCAAAAGCAGGACATTATATTTCCCCAAAATTATAATGAAGCTGTCATTATGTCTTCAGAATTAAAAACAAACAAATATAATTTTTTATAAAAAAAGTTGTTTTTGTTTCTTATCACTTTATGTTGGATAAATAAAAAGTAAGTCATGGACCAAAGTCTCTCTTCACATCTAAACCTACCTTTCTTATGTACAGAATAAGCAAGTGAGATCCACAGAATAAATATGATTTGCTCAGATTCCCATAACTATTGTGTCCAGGATCTGGAATTAAAGACCATGTCATTGGACTCTGTTTATCTAAAGATTCTGACATCACAAAAGGAGGATAGAAGAGAAGAAAACACTTCTGCTGTCTTTACCAATCTTGTATTGAGATGCCTTGCAAGTTGTATTGGTTGCCCTTTTTTAGTTCAACTATATGAAATCACAAGGAAATATATTTTTTAAAGAAAGACATTTCCTTCCAAATGCATCTCACAATGAGCTTTGAAGAGAAAAGATCAGAATTACAGAGGTTGGAGATTAAGTATTCTGTGGAGTACACAACCTGTAGTAAATTCACTACCAGTGTAGTTTTCTTTAAAAGCCCTATTTCTTTATGAACAGTTTCATTCTCTGAAGAGTGTTCTCTGAGAGCTAATCATTGTTTGTGTTTCTAACTTATAAAACATATATTCCTAATAAGTTAAAATTGAAACTGAATGGGATGAAATGAGCATTCTTTGAAGCTAGTCCATAGAATTGTCAAGAAAAGGATATATAAATTTTAAAATAGCTGGGTGCAGCACACCAACATGGCACATGTATACATATGTAACAAACCTGCACGTTGTGCACATGTACCCTAAAACTTAAAGTATAATAATAATAAAAAAAAAGAAAGTTGGCTGTATTCCATCAAAGACCAAAGCTGTCATGGCTGGAAATATGGGAGCCTATGAAATGTGTGATGAAAGGGGTTGCAGCGAGGGTGGCATTCCCCTATTTACTTCACCCTCAATCTGCCCTGTTTATTTTTGTGGCAGATCTCTGTCCAAGAAGGCAAAGACTTCTGCAATGTTGCTTCAGATGAAGAGTGATTCCATTTCAAAATGATCAAGATGAACTAATCTGGGGACTGAGTTGTCAAAAACCATTTTGGAAGAAAATTGCTCCTCATTTGTCTGTTATATATTTATTTCTATTGTGTTCAGTCCCCTGATTCTGTACATAGATTGATTTAGATTAAAAGAGTCTTGATTTAAAAATAAAATAAAATAGCCATTCTTGTTATGTAGAAAACCATTACACTGCAGCAATGTTTATCAAATACCAAGTGGACTTAGTTAATTCTATTCTTGTTGCCTTTATTTTCCATTTGTAAAATAGGAATAACAAGACCTGTCAACATTTCTGAAATAATTAAATGAGTTACTATATATAAAGTACTTAGTGTGGAAGAAATGCAGAATAATATATTGACAGAGAGGCTGGAGAGTCTAAAGTGATATTTTCCCAATTATCTTTAAATTCTTCAGAATTCATTTTTCCTGATCATCTTCTCTGGTTCGAATCACTCTGCTGCCTGTTAATTACTCAGATTTAGAGCTGAAGTGAATTGGATTTATTGAGAAAGGTATGGAGAATTCCTAGTTTTGCCAGGATATTTTGCTAAGTAATTGCTGGAGAAATTTAGTAATACTGACCTTCTTTGGTCACCATGTGTAAATAATCCCAATGCAGGAGCATGAGCACCATGTGGGGACCATGTTATCTCCTTTAAGTGTGTGGTGTTGCAAAATAAAATACCTGCCAAGGCTACTGTGGAATGCAAACTTGGGAATGTTGTTGCCAAAGTAATCCCATATGATAGGAGAGTTGGGAAATTACTACTTCATAGAGTATGCCCTCATCATCGTTCCCCACTAAAAATATGTACCATC